>NC_085140.1:433884733-434065964 GCF_024139115.2 Armigeres subalbatus | reverse complement strand
CTAGAAGTTACATTGCTAATTCGTTAGATCATCCTTCTTTTGATACAGAATGGATCACAATCATAGACTTTTTTATTCACATCTATTGTGTGGCACATTCAATTACCTAAAAAATTCCTTTTTGCAACCTCATCTGCGCTCTCACTTTTTTAGTATGAAGTTTAAGATCAATGACAAACACTGCACATGTTTGTATGAACCCAGGACTTCAATTTTAAGATAAATTTTGTTGAATTTCTTTAAGAGTATGCCAAAATTAGTTCCCGGTTTGTCCCAAATGATGTAAAAATTATAAATTAGTAAAGATACTGTCGTGCGGGACTTCTTTTGACTCCGGGGGCTACTTTAGATACTTTAATTTCTAAAAAAAGGATGCTTAGGATGTGGTTGGGTTCGATAGTGGGCTCTGTTGAACTTCTATAAAAAGCTGCATGTGTCCCCAAGCAGGCCCTATCAAAGCGACCATGTGCCGCTCAGGCACTAGCCTAGTCCTGGTGTGATGTGACTTAAACAAATTTGACCCGACGATCGAGCGTCTGTTCACCAAGAAGGTGCGGCTCCAACAGGCCTGTTCTGGCATCCAACGGCTGAGTAAGAAATGCTGTTCCCTGAAGCTATACCTAAGATGGTGCCCATCCCGGTGGATAGGAACCTTGGGCAATAACTAATGTTCCCGAAACATCAATTTGTTCGAGAATCCGATAACGAAAGAATAGGACTGATTTACGGCGACGACTTCAATGGAGCAGAATGGATATGTTTAGCAGGTGGTTTGACAGTTTTCCCATGGCAAAACTGTCAAAACTTCAGCAAACGTATCCATTCTGCTTCAGCCCTTAGCGCGATACAACGACATGAATAGGGAACAGATGGAACGTTTTAACCCTAGCCCAGCAGGGTAAATTGGCACAACTTCCAACAGGCACGCCGCATGAAGCTTGAGATCCTGGACTGAGGAAGTCCGTTGGCTTAAATCTTGGAGAACACAGAACGCCGTCGGACAAGTTCTCTATATCTCTGTTTACGAGGTGAACACGCTTCCTGGCATCGCAGAGTTGGTTTCCACTAGCGCTCAGGCACACTCTGCGCTTTCAGAAGTGGGAACCTATATGAAAGGATAATCGTTGCCAGAACACGGGTCCGAAAACTTACTATATCCAATGTTAGCCAACCAATGCTGCTGATCTGGGTAGACAAAGAGAACTTCTACAGTCAACTCAATGCCGTCGTAGATAGAATTCGAAGGTGATATCAAGATCTGTTTGGCGTCTTCAATGTGAAGATCGAATGACAACCGAACCATGAGCGCATTACGGACGCCATGGTCTCGATAAATGAGCGAAAACGGGAGCTGTTCGCAGAATTTTGTGGTAATAACGACATGGTGATCGGGGATCGCTCTTCCCTCATCGATCGGTTCACAAGTCAGTCTCCCGTGACGGCTTTACAGAAAATCAAATCGACCACATCTTACGCCGAATGTGGAAACGGAGCCTCTTTGATGTACGAATAAACGACGGTTCAACACACGCAGACTGGAAGTTGCCACGGTGAAACGGTCTTCGTTGAAGAACTGGAGACGCGTGCTGCAGATATTCCGGGGCAGCGGAAGACACAATGGACCGCCATCAAGAATGCCTTCATCGCCTAGCGAGAATAATCTGCGAACTGCGCACCCAGAGAAACAATGATCGCCGATGAGACCTGGAGGAAGAAGATCGAGCGAAGAGAAGCCAGCCGCGATAGAGGCGATCAAACCAGAGGAACCAAAGTTTTAGCCCATCAACGATACTCGGCCTTTGAGAAGGAAGTAAAACGCTCTCATGTCGAGGACAAGGAGCGTGGGCAGACTCTCTGGCCGACGAAGGAGAACAAAAGAGGCCGCAACCGGGGACATTCGCCTCTACGATATCTCACGACGCTTAGCTGGCGAAGATGAATGCAACGATCCCTGCGAAAGACGCGAATGATCAGTTATGACTGACCCACTGATCAGCTGAACGCTGGTTCGAGCACTTCAACAACTTTTTCAGGTCAGCCAGGCCATCACCACCTCGGCATGATCACCTAGGATCCGACATATAACACGCATCAATCACCGAAGCCCATCACTGCTAGAGATTCAAACAGCCATCCAAAGCATGAAATCGAATAAAGCCCCAGGGTCGACTGACATCAGCTCGAGATGCTCAAAGTTGACCCATGACATCCGCTCAACTACTGCATCGTTTATTTTGTAATATCTGGGATACCGCAACTTTCCTGGTCGACTGGATGCAAGGCATCTTAGTGAAGGTCCCAGGGTGACCTGACTGATGCGATAACTGGCGAGGCATTATGTTGCGTGTACCATTCTCAAAGTTCTATTCAATATCTAGCCGATTCAGAAAAGATCGATGCGACTCTCCGGCAGAGGCCGGATTCCGTGAAGATCTGTATGGACCATATTGTCACGCCCGCATCATTCTGGAGCAGGTCAAGAATTCCAAGAGTTCCTTTACTTAGTATTCATTGACTACGTTGACCGTCTCAATCACGAGAATATGGGCGCCCTGAGAGCAAGGGGTTCTTGAGACATCATCGCCCATCGAAGCACAGTACGAGGCCTTTCGTAGAGTTCACAATGGCTCTGTCCGACCCTATTCGGGTCGTAGCTGAGGTTAGATGTATTCTATCACCGTTAGTGTTCCCATCGTAGTCGATTCATTGACGACCGTGAACAAACCGCGGGCTGTATGGCAGCCTATAACGATGGAGCACCTAAACGACTTCAAATTGATGATGACGGTACACGGTTCTCAACGACCTGCTGATTTAAGAAACTATCAAACAGAAGCAGATAAGTGAACGCACCGAAATACGAATTTCAACTCTAAGTGAAATCTGCGCTGTATACGCTAGCGAAACATGTGTATCGAGAGAACATTCAACGGCAGCAGGTGTTCATTACAGACTCTCTTCTCTTCTTCTTCTTCTATTGGCATTACATCCCCACACTGGACAGAGCCGCCTCAGCTTAGTGTTCTCACTCGCACGGTATAGTAACTGCGAGGTTTCTAAGCTGTACCATTTTGCATTCGTATACTGGCAGAGGCTAACGATGATACTTTTATGCCATGGAAGTCGAGACAATTTCCAATCCGAAATTGCGCTAGACGGCACGGAATCGAACCCACCACCTAGTGTACGGTTCTTGCTTTGTAGCGCGCGTCTAACTGCACGGTTGGAGGGCCCCTCATTAACAGATGCCTGCGCTATATAATTCTGGGCTCTGTGGTCTCATAACTGACTCAACAACGAGCTCCACGTCGTTGTCACCAGAGGCCGATAGCAACAGAAATTTGGATCGGAAGTGGGCTACAGATTGGCGAATCAGAACTTTTTACCGCTTTAGGTTTATTTTGGCATCGGTATCTTCGAATAACATTTACAAAAATATGGCGCATCGAATGACGAAAAGTTGTAGATCCACTTTGCCACAAGTGGCGCTGCAAATGTGACTTTTTAATACACGATTTTAAATATGCGTCTTTGGCAAAGTTGTAGTGTAATTTATTATGAATTTTATTGCTGAAGACACGAGGTCCATCTATAATCGTTTTTGAAATGTGGGTGTTTATGACAGACTCAAAAAACAATATTTGAGGATATTTTCGAAAACTAACAGTTTCAAGTCAATACAATGTTCACAAAATGTATATATGATAATCAAATAGACTACTTATGGAAAATACCAGGTTTGAAGACTCATATGCAACAGAGGGGCAATTAGGCAAGAAACCCCATTATGATTTTAAAAATATCAGGCGTGTTGTTCATATGTCAATTATGTCTGTCTCCGCGTGTATCCAAAACAAGATTTTAATTTTCATAAATCGATGTTTTCAACTGATATTTATATAATAATTGAAATTTCCACACTGCATACCACGCTGTGAATGTCAGTTTCAAAAGAAGGCAGCGGAAGTTATTTTCTGTTCTCTTCTCCAAGCATTTCTACACAATGCAAATCTGACGTCATATGCTATAGTAGATGGAAATCGAAAATCGATTAGTAACTACCTAATCGATTATTCTTTATTCTTGCCGATTATTGAACTGATTCATCGCTGATAGTAATCGTTTAAAATTAATCGATTATCACAACGATGAAGTAATCGATTAATTTGCGACATCTTAGAGATGTCGTAGATTCCCGATTAATCGATTAGTAACTTATCGATTACTCTCGACTCTTGTCAATTATTTAATCGATGAATCATTGGGAAGTAATCGATTCAAAATAAATCGATTAGCTCAACGATTAATTGATTAATCCAAGAATATATGATAGCGCCAGAATGGCAGGTAGAAAACCAGCAACTGCTTGTGATTCATTGCTAAGTGTATAATGTAAATATGTCAACTCATTCATTCTCTCGCGTAGCGTTATGTCGTTAATTAATCGATTACTCCGATTAATCGATTAATCGTTGTGATAACCGATTAATTTTAAAACGATTACTACCCAGCGATGAATCGATTCAATAATCGACAAGAATAAAGAGTAATCGATTAGTTACGATTAGTTACACTCAACTTTTCGTCATTCGATGCGCCATATTTTTATGAAATTTATTCCCGAAGATACCGATGCCAAAAAATAACACCCTGAAGCGGTAAAAAAAGTTCACAATTTACGCCAAACGCAACACATGGGCTGGGTCACACACTTACGAATAGTGAAACGAAATCTGTAAACAAGCATTAAACTGAACACAGCGGGACAGACGGGCAACGCTCAAGATGGAGATCTTTCAAGTCGGCCCTTTGCACCACCGGAGGTGTACAGGATCCATAAGTAAGTAAGTAAGTGTTTTATGTATGACACATGTTACTGATACCCGTTAATTTGTCATCTGAAGCTGTAGAATAAAGGATTCTCAACCTGGGGTACATGTGCCCCTGGGGGTACCTTTGCTGGCTCCAGGGGGTATCTCGGACGAAAAAGCGTAATGGCGGATGTATTGCAATTCCAATAAAAACTTAAAAAAACTCATTACCTTCGTTGAAAAAGGCTTGAAAGCCTCCCTCCAAGAAATTCGTAATCTTCCTTTTAAGAAGCCTCGAAACCTTCTTTCAAAAGGCTTGGCAGCTAGTTTTCAAGTAGCTTGGCAGCCTCCTTTCAAGAAGCTTGGTAGCCTTTTATCAAGAGGCTCGGAAGTCTTCTTTCAAAAGGCTCAGAAGCCTTTTTTCAAGAGGCTCGGATGACTTCTTTCAAGAGGCTTGGAAACGCCCTCTCAATGTGATCGGGAGCTTTATTTCAAGAAGCTAGGAAACCTTCTTTCTAAAAGTTCTAAAGCCTCCATTCCAGAAAAGGCTTGAAAGCACCCTTTCAAAAATCTTTAGCTTCCTTCTAACAAGCTCCGAAACCTTCTTCCAAAAAGCTTGGCAGCTTCTTTCAAGAGGCTCAGAAACTCCCTCTCAAGCACAGGCTTGGAAACTCCCTCTCAAGAGGCTCGAGTCTCCTTCCAAAAGGCTCTAGAAGCCTTCTTTTAAGATGCTCGGATGTTTCTTCCAAGAGGCTTGTAAACTCTTCTCAAGGATCGGAAGATTCTTTCAAGATGCTTGGAAGCATTCTCTCGAGAGCAGTGACGAAAAATGTCATTTCGATGGTATCAGACTAATTTGCTAATAACATTGTTCACAAGTTATTTACATTTATGTTTTCAATACAAACCTGTAGCTCTTACAGGACCTAAAAACTTTTATTAATAGGTCATTTCTCTAAATATGATATTGGCGGCGTGACATCCAACTAGTGTCAAATGACATTAATGTCATGACATTCCGTGACATTTTTTAAATTTCGCTTTCATGGCTCACTCTTCGTATTTAGAATAACGATTTGTTTGACAATGTTCTAGGACCCTTGGAGCATTACATGTCAATAAATAAATATGAATTGCAAAAAAAAAATTGAAAAAGTTAGTAGCAAATTTGTAATATCAATCCCATGACATTTTTGATATTTCCTATCACTGCTCGAGATGCTTTGAGTCCTCTTCTCAAAAGGCTCGGAAGCCTTCGTTCATGACGCTCGGCAGCCTCCCTTATAGAAACTCGGATACGTCTCTTCAAAAGCCTTGGAATTCTTCTTTCGGGAGGCTTGGGCGCCTCTTTCAAGAGGCTTAGAAGCGTCCTCTCAAGATGTGCAAAAACTTCTCTTAAGAGGCTCGGAAACCGGCTTCTAAGATGTTCGGAAGCCTTCTTTTAAGAGGCTCGAAAGCTTCCTTTCATGAGACTTGAAAGCCTCCCTTCGGGAGAATCGGGACTCTTCTTTGAGGAGGCTTTGAAGACTCCTTTCACGAAGCTCGGAAGCCTCCTTTTAAGAGACTTGAAGACTCTAAAAGTCATTATAATCTTTCAGGAAGCTTGATGTATAAACTTAATTTAAATTTCAAAGTTTCATAGAATAACATTTTGGAGAGCCAAATATTGCGTTAGTTTTCAAGTCCGTTTTACATATACGTATCATATAAGTTATGTTATTTCCATTCACAACAAAATAAATAGGAGGTACCTCCATGAATATAAAAGTTCGAAAGGGGAAAAAGGGTTCGAAAAGGTTGTTGTAGAACAGTGATCACCAAAGAGCGGCCCGCGGGCCGCATGCGGCCCTCCAAGGCTTTTCCTGCGGCCCGAAGGTTATTTGAGAATACACTATGTGTGGCCCATTTATAAACATTCTTCTTCTTCTTCTTCTTCTTTTCTTCTTCTTATTGGCATTACATCCCACGCTGGGACAGAGCCGCCTGCAGTTTAGTGTTCATAACACTTCCACAGGTTTTAACTGTGAGGTTTCTAAGTCAGGTTACCATTTTTGCATTCATTCCGAGGCTAACACGATGAATTCTTTATGCCCAGCGAAGTCGAGGTACTTTCAATCCGAAAATTGCTAGACTGGCAACGGGAATCGAACCCAGCCACCCTCAACATGGTCTTGCTTTGTAGCCGCGTCTTTCATAAGGCATTATATGATAGGAAAACTTTCTATCATTCCCAATATCTCGGTGTATTCGAACCTGTCAGTTCCACCATGATGTTGAAGCAAGATTTATAAATTTAGAATAGTTTTCCATTACGGTTCATAAAATTCATAACTTCATACATGGATGATATGCAGTCAACAGCAAATATACTTCGATGTTATTGCCCTGGTTCTGATATAGAATTTGTATTTCATCTCAGATTCAAAGGAACTGAAGATTGAACACAGGTAAAATAACGTTATAAACACTGTTCCGTAAAGAATGTTTCAATTTCTCAAAATAGTAAGGTTTTGGAGAAATTGAACTGAAATTTAGTGGATTATTACTCCAGAAAACTTAATTATAAGAAATGGATTCTGCTTTAGAATACCATTCGAATTCTTTTTAGAATCGCAAACAGATTCTGTTCAGAACCTTCAATCGGATTTTTTTCAGAATCTCAGAATTCTAAGCGGACTCTATTGAAAATCTCATACGAATTCCGAAAAGATTCTGCACCGAATCTCGTCCGGAATTCTGTTAAGAAATCCAAAATGAATCTGTTTAAAATTCTGATCAGATTATGTTCAGATTCCCGAATGATTTTTTAGAATCTCAAACGGATTCTGTTTAGAACCCAAACGGATTCTGTTCAGAATTCCAGGCGGATTCTGTTTAAAATTTTAAACGAATTTTGCTTTGAATATCGAGCGGATGCTGCTTAGAGTGTTTTTAAGAATCCCTTTGTTATTTGCTACGAACAACAAGTATGAAAAGCATGAGATCAAAATTACAGAATTGTTGCTACTTGATTATTTAGGAAAGCATAGAATATTTTCTGCCAACTGAGCTGACAAGATGCTATATATGGCGAAAAACATTTTCTTATGTCAAGTCCTACACATCTTTATACTGCGCCTGCTTCAACAGCTCAAATGTCTGTGCGCTCTTCATTAAGCATCCTGGGAACCACTGTTGTAGAACAACAATACTTTGGCATTAGACTTATTCTAGGGAGACGACCGAAGTAAATTTAAGTCGCTACTAGCACTCAAACCCTTGTTATACTTGTTTCTCTCTTGATTGACTTATCTACTTCTGAGATAAAAACGCTTGCATAAATGATTGCAAAATTTGCATTCTTCTCGCATATTTAGTTTTCATTGAGTTTGTCTTTCTAATTAGGACTCGTATTTTAAACAAATATTTATAAAACGAAGAGAACAAGTGAAGGTGAATAAACTCTCCTCTGAGATCATTGCACCTTGTGATCCACTTTCAAACCGATCCGAATATTCGTCCATTATCATAACTCAATAAAATCGATCTCGCATTTTCAACATTCATTATTGCTCGTCCTCATCCGAAGTCACTGTCTGTCGTCATACAATCATCAGCGATATTTTTCCTCGGCAATCACGAGCATTTGCAATCGCTAAATACAGAAAATGCCTGGTTGTCCGGCTTCGCAGTGGAATCTTCCGCGCAGAGACCAGCACCGAAACCTACGCCTCAATTTTTGGATTGCCATTCGTCTGAATGCCTTGTGGGAAGTGGACTCACGAATTCAAGCCCTAAATGAGAATAATAATGTTAAACACATTATTACAACTGGATCGGGAAAGAGGAGCAATTTGGAAATTTATAAATATAAATATAAGAACACTGGTGAGCGGAAAAAGTGTAAAAAGATTGGTCAGCTAAAATAAATGTCAAATAAAGGTTTTCAATGCAGATCACTCTAACTTGTTAATTTCCAAAATAATTATTTTCATTATTTGCAGATAAAATATTCGACCATGTACAATAATTGTATTGTACCGCAGAAGAAACATTAAAGTCCCAAAACGCATTGTAAATTGTCAGCCACTTGATTTTTGTTTGAATTTTGTTTGATGTATTGACTAGTGTAATAGAAGTATAATATACTTTTGGCCTGCGAGGCAATAAGCCAAATAAAATGAGTGTAACGCTCATTATCGGATTTGATATAACTGGGGTGCGGATTCACGGACTCCGCAGAGTGGTACATTCCATCGGACATCGAGTCGTTTACTGACTTGCATGCCATTTGCCTTTTGACGAGAATGACGATCGAGAGGATGATATCTCGACGATGTCGTCTGAAGAATATCGCTTTTTCCTTTCTGAAGTCGACTATTGAAGTACATGCGGCGAGGTGCGTTCCATAAAGTGACGTATTTATTTCCACCGCGACTAAGGCAATTCAGACCAAAATCCGGCCAAAATTATATTTCGGTTTTCTGGTTGGTTCTGCATTTAATGCAAAACATAGTAACAAACGATTTATGAACATTTACAGGTGCAAATTCACACCAGTGATAAATTACCTTCTTAATATGTTCAAAACTTAAATTATAAACTGATACAGAAGGACAGCTCTATGACAGTCATTTTTACTCACTTTTGTCCTAATTGCGTGGAAATGTGAAAATGAAAATCTCCGTAGCATTTGACAAGGCCTATTACAGAAAGGTAAACATTAATCGATTCAAAACAAAACATTAGATTTTCATCTCATTTCACAAGTTTATTACATTTTTAGCAGCGAAAGCTAGCCAGAACGTACATTCAACACTGATTACTCACGCATAACATCAGTTGCATCGGAAACTTTGAAATTAATTAAACAAAAGTCTGGCTATTGTTTTTGCACCCTTATGGGTCGTTCATAAACTTTTTGCTTAAATCATCTTCATCTTACAAAAACATAGGATCGATTATTTATGGAGAGGAAATGTTTCATTCTATTTCCTGTTTTGGTCCTATGTACAAGGTTGCCTCAAGTGGTTACTTCACTTAAGACCAAGTAGACTGCTTATTCGAATTGTTTCTATTTACTGAAGTGGCACTGCCCTGCCGTTCTATCCTACCCCATATTATTCCTTTGTCAACTTGTTTCTATAATATCAACTATGATGTATTAAAGTTATATCGATATTTACATACTTAATAGGCTCTCGACTGTTTGAATCTCACTATTTATTAGTTTATAGAGTTAAATGACATGTTATTCTCAATGGTTTATTCCATCTTTTCTAACCCTTAAAAGATGAAATAAACCATAGAAATGTCGGACGTAGACGAAATATGTCGCTTTAATAGACAGTAAAAACTGAAAGCCAAAAATGGTAGATATTTACATATCGTCAAATGCAACGTCAAATTCAATACAATTGATTTTTCTTAAGATTGGTTAGTGGGAATGAGATGAAAGATAATGGAGCATGCGCCATGCTTTGTAGAGATTTAAATGAGTAGCAGATGACCCAAAATAACATTATTATTTGACCGTTGAGGTTACAAAATTGCATTAAAACTTTTTTTTGGCTCCGTAACGCCCTACAGCATTTCAGCCTACCAAATGAACGGATGAATAACAAAAACAGAGTATGTTACTATTGTATTCAATCATGTCTATGTGTCAAATGCCTGAAACCAGAAAAGTTATCTCGAAATTTTTTGCCTATATACTGTTGAAAAAATGACAGAAAATATGAAAACAACCTATTTTAAGTTACTCGCAAATTGTTTGGACGAGTGGATGATCTTTAACCGCAATAGAAAGATGAAAGCCTATATTTTCATGTACAATCTCGTAAGGGAATACGGGGAGTACTTTTATCTTTTTAATAATGAAGTTTGTTAAAAATGTCAAAACTTCATGTTATTTATGTTCATGAAAAATATCTCAATGTTAAATATAATTCATTTCAACTCATGGAGGTCCTAGGGCAGTCTATAAATGATGTTTTCTGTACTATAAACCTAACATTATATGTGTTGTTCAGATTAGTCAGCAGTGGTAACTGATCTTTTCGCACGCTAAAACCATCAAATTAATATGATTTTGATAGGTTGTCATTAATACTAATAAGGAACAAACGTAAAATTTCAATGACAAATAATTGGTAATATTGAAGAATATTCTAAAATGTAATACCATGCAAAATTTCGAAAACGAGAAAGGTTTTTGGCCAGCCATTTGTTCTAGCTACTCCACCGTGGTTGAATGAAGATATCAGAAGGTTTATCGCATTTAACGGAAGAGCCATCATCGTTCGGGGCGCAAAAATACGACCCGTCTTTAATTGCGGGATGGTACGAGATTGTGGTGCACTCGAGTTGTGATTGACGCTGGCTGTGCTGAAATCGGACGATCATTGGACAAGTTTCTTGATTTTGAAATTTTGTAATTTAATCCGATGGTGACCGATCCAGGAACAAGTGGTATCTGATAATCGAGGGGCAAATAAACTTCCATTGCTAATGATCTCTGAGAGCGTGAATTGTCCGTCGCTATTCAATGGAATCTCTTTGTTGACCTGATTGACGCAGGAATACAAAACAGAACCCCGCGTCGAAACTGGTGGAGCATTTTCTGTAATTTGGTGATCTGAATTAACGAATTTCTATCGAAAAATCAATATCCAGTGAAAACTCCAAGAGTTTTCCGTGATTACTGCTGATGCAAGTCGCCATCGGATGCGAATTCGCATTATCAATAGATCGTTAATTATACATAACATTGAGCCATTTTCTAAAAAAATAGAATTTGCGTGAAGAAATTAAAGTTGTTCAGGATTTGACCACCAGAACGAGCGCACCAGTCTGTGCCACCGGCAACGTCGACAGATCACCGCAGCAAATTGCTTATTTACACATCACAACGGTCAACAATCGATCGTTCGTTGCTGGTCGGGTCGTCCTCCGTCGCTCATCTGCGCCAGAAAGGCTTTCTTCGAGAAACCTTCCGCGTGCTTTTATTCCGTGGCTGTTTTGAATAAAATCAAGATGTTTACGACAAGATGCTACAATTTGCGAAATTGATATAAAAATGTTTATTTATTGAAGCGTTGCAAGTCAGCGGAAGAGGCGAACATCGTCTGCGGGCGTCTTCAATTTCAGGTCACCGTTCTGGGGTCGTAATCACGGGCCCCTGCGTGCCCACTGCACTGATTTCTTCGATATCGCATGGGCCCAATTCGCCGCCATATACGCTCTGTGTGTTATCGATTGTCGGGGCCCTGTGCATAATTTAGCACCCTGACAGCCAAAAGCTGTTTAATTTTCGATTTTATTGTTTGCTAAAGTATTATTTGCGAAGGATATGGCAAATCTGCCGCATCAAGTGGTTTCAGATCGGACATTCAAAATAATTCGGCACGCAATGGAATTTATGGGCAGTATTGTGCATTGTTCCGATTGGTTCGAGAGGATTTGGGCAGTCGATATGGATTAGCACAGGGCACCTGCCAAAATGTTTGGGTTCTTGAATGGCAAGTGTGCAATATTAAAATTGCATTGTGGTCAGTATGGTTAAGAAATAAAGTTTAAACCAGGTGAAATGACAAATGGTTACTGCTCCGGTTCTTAATGTCATAATAGGTAGGGGCAATGATCATCCTTTAAGAGCAAATATAAGTAATGGGTTATGTCTAACACGTAATCGTGAATTGGACGATTTTTTTTACATTTAGTCCATTTTTATTCAGAGCTTTGTTTTACATCCTTTGCCCTATATTGTTACTTTTTCTCGTTTATTTTCCTACAACGCATCGTCGGTAGTGAAAACGTCAAATAGGTGAGAATGAGTCACTGATTCAAGTACTTAAAATGCTTGTAGAATAGATTGAATGTATTTGTTGCAACAAAACAAATTTATAAGAGACCTTTTGAAGAATTTAGTTACCGGCCTATACTGTCAGACTCATCTCATCCAGCTCAATTCCACTATGTAATACAGTTTGCGTAAAGATTTATAATCTTTCGTGCTTTAGCTTCGTTCCTTCTAGCTAGTGTGGTTTGATACATACAGATTTGATCAAGAGTTGCCAACCGCTGAACATCGATAGATTGTGTACGCGCGCGCTGGTAGGTCCAGTACCATCTCCGGGAACTTGTTTTGCACAACTTGGAGCTTCGACCTATGCGTTTGTGTGCATCGTTCCACATTGGAAAACCACAGTCCAGAACTGCCGGCAACAATCTGCCTGTAGACAGCCAACTTATTAACGCTGGATGTTTTCTCCAACGGTTTAAAATCGGGTTCAGTCATTACATCATTTGTGTTGACCCAGTCTTCCATGTGCTAACGCAATAGGAGCTACTGTTGAACAGCAGGCTAAAATGTTCCGGACGACCAGTTCATTTCTGTGTTTGAGATCTCAATCTTCGACGCAAGTTGAGTCGATTGGTGTTACAATCCCGGAAAACAATCGTTTACGATTTGATAGCAGATTTTGGCACAGATTTTCCACACACTGAGGCGCTTCATGTACTCACGGGGACTCCAACAACAACCGCGTATCTGATAGCCCATTGCCAAGACGGCTTTGGGGCAGAAAGTCGACAGACAAAATGTCAAAGGACAAAAGATCTGAGGTAGCAGGGTCTATGTCCTAGGGCTTGACGACCCCTCTCTAAGACGCTCTAAAATAATTAATCATTGATTTTATTAATAATGTTACAAATCGGCACATAATTCACTTTACGCAATTCTAAAATAACACGTTATAGAAACTCAGAAACGTTGGCTTTTTTAATTTGTAAAATGGAATAGTTTGAAGTTTAGAATTGTTATAGAAAAATGAATTCTGTTATAGAATTCATTTTTTTTTCAAGGAATTTGTAAAGGTTACCTTTCAGTAATGTCAAATTCCGGCTCGCAATTACCGGGTCTATTCTCGTCGTTGTTGATCAGTGCTTTATTCTTCTGTTAAATCACAGGTTTCGAGCTCGTTAAGAGCAAGCATCTGGGCTTTCTGTAAAAGCATTGTCAGTAGTAATCGAGTATATGTTCTTGTAATCCATCTTATACTTCAATGATTTTTGTGACTTCCTAAAATGCTCTCGGCCGTATTTTTCGAACCTTTCGACATTGCAATGTCACCACAACTATTTCGCCACGAAGCAAATCCGCGTTAATACTCAATATTGCTCGACCTTTGCGAGATGTAGATCTGCTTTGATGCAAATCAATTTTCCTTGCATTAACGCCACTATGCGCCACTATTCCGATCTGACCACACTATTTCGTAACTTTATCGGCATTTTGAACAGATTTGCATGAACTGTTTTCAGCAGGATGAAAGAAATGTACCCGATTTCAGCAACCCACTGTGCCAAAGTGCTTTATGCTCATGTCATTGAGATGTTTTGCGTCACTCATCTATTCAGGATTATTCAGCTCGATAGTTTTCGCGTATCTTGTAAACAATAGTGCCCTTTTCTTTAAAAAAAACAATCTCTCTAGCATGGTACCAAGGCTTAGTCAATGAACTTCGCAATAATACAGCAAGTCTCCGTATTCGTCATTTCATTCGTCATTCGTCAACATAATTTATAATTGGTAGTGGCTGAGTTCCTTAACGTTGATAAAGTTGATTGTCTTAATAACAAGCGTCAATACTTGAGGAATATTGAACGTTTTCGCATAAATCGATTCTTTTGGTAAATATGCAATACGGCAGGGAAATATGGCCATACCTTTGTGATTGCTTTTCCATGCTTATAATTGTCACAACGCCATTGTTATTTCTTGTCATTGATTACAGGTGCTTTATCAATCGTAGGGTCAATTAACTTTTCGAAGGAGAAAGTTACTTCACACAGGTCTTATCAGCCCTCAGGCTTTTCTCGTTAGTAACTCCCTGCATAGATATCAAAGCTGCCAATTTATCTGTCATTCGAAGATGATCATAAATTTCTCTTATGAAGACAGCCACCTTTGCCAAGTTTTTCACGTCAGTATTTTCATCGTTTGCGAGAAAGTAGAATATGAAGCAGGCGGCTTTTTCACGTAACGTAGCTTTCAAATCTTCTGCGAGAACTTGTACTCTTCATGCAAACTAATGCTACTGAAGGAGGCAATTTCCTTAGACACCCGAAATGCTTTCCTTAACAAGTTCTCCGTCCTGAAAAGGTTTCATCCGTTTTGCCAAAATCTTACTAACAGCAACTGGCCCGTACTGCATTTTCTGACTTCGTATTTGCTCGAGTGAAGAAAGTTTGTTATTTCTATAATCCTGAATCAATGAATGGATATTTAAATTAATTGAGCAGTACTTGAGCACCCTACTTTTTAAATTCTACCAACTTTTGTTTCCTACCTGAGCCTTTTCAAATATCATATTTCATAGAATGCTTGGATTCAGATTTTATTCCTTCAATATAGCAAAACGTTCTGAACAAATTAAGCAAACCGGCCTTCCTTTTTTCAACGTGAACGTAAACTATTCGTTCCAATCTTTGTTGTAAACGCAATGTTCCACATCAACCTTTTGTGTCTTGGGCAGAGCTTAAAATATTCATCTTCATGAAGCAACTTCGGTCCGAATTTTGACAAACATCGCATGAATATTCAAAACATAGAATGACATAGTCAGACGACTACTCCACGAACTCATTCATTCGACTGTCACTGAATGTGTTTACTATGTGCAGAAAAAACATAATTAGCATTGTTTATGTTGATGTTTATCGCTGAAAGTGCCTCTCGGATGAAAATCGGATTCAGTCTTGTGTGATAAATCACTTTACTCATTTGAAACGTGTTCAGATTTCAGATAATTTATCAATTTGTAAAATGTGCATAAATATTCAATGACTAATATTCAACTGAATATTGACTGTCCAGAGCCGACTATGAATGTGTCGGAAGTGAACTGACAAATGAAGAAAAATGGACTTCACTAAAAAATTTCGATTATTTTACACTCTGGTCTTGGGATCCTCAATGCAATCATGTCAAATTATGTAGAATATTATTTTTCGTTTCGAGCTTTGATTTGAAACTTACGTATTTAATAATGAATAATAAAAAAAAAACTTCTCGAGCCAGCTAGAAAAGCTGTCGGGCCGAATTTGAGTTTATTTTTCTTACACGCCGCGGGCCACAAAATACAGAGCCGAGGGCCGCATCCGGCCCGCGGGCCGTACGTTGGGCAGCCCTGATTAAGTCAAACAATCAGTCTGTGCAATTTATAAGTTGAAGACGATGTACAATAAATAAATAAATAAATAAATGAAGTGAGGCGTCCCAGTTCTCATTTCTCATTTCTCACTTCTCACTGTGAAAAGTGGGTAGTGAGACGTCTCACTACTTACTTCGCAATACTCACTTTTTACAGCGTGAAGTGATAAATGAGGAGTGAGAAGTGAGTAACATCTTCTTCCGGCGGGCAATTCTCTTCCGCTCTAGTTCCAAGATCCTTCGCTGATTCTCCTCTTCAAGTTCCTTCAGTCGGTCCCACTCTTCGAGTTCTCTGAGTTCTCTCAAAGCGCAGGTCCGCGTCGACTCCGCCGACGACACACTAACACCTTTCTTTAAACACCCACGAACGCGACTGGTATTCTTGACCGGAACAGACTCGGCACGTTTCACGCGGTTACAATACCGACCGATCACCCCTGGGGCACCCAACGAAGCTCGAATGGATCGATCTTCTCCCAGACAGGTCGCACAGAACCAGACAACCTCGGCGACGCTTTCATCGACGCCCACGCACTCGACCCTTCTCACACTGTACACTAGCATCTAAATCCTTTCCTTCATCACAGCACGGGTAGGGGAACTGGGGGTAGGACGCCCACGTTAAGGAAAATGCCATTTTTATCAATGAAAACCACCATTTCAGCCAGTTTTCATCAGCGCATACTGAAGAACAGCATATCTGCGACTGACTACCGATAACAGATATCTAATTGTCCATTTTATTGCACAGAAATTTGATTTTTTAAAAGCACCCGAAAAAAAATGATTTTGAAACCATGCGAGGTGAGATGCGCCAGTGGTTAAAACGCGCATGTGCTTATCGTACTGATTTTCATTTTAATTGCCTACATTAAGGCAATTAACCGAGTGTTTCAGCTGTTTCGGTCATACGAAATGAGCATGGGCGTAATGCCCCACACCGACCTCAGAAGTTTGAAGGCCCATAAAATCGTTTTAAAACCATTTTTGACGACGATTTCGTGTGGAACATAAAGAACACGAGTAAGCAGCATGGCTCATGGCTCAATTATTAATTTATCAATGTATAACAGCGACAGAAAGACTAAATTCCACCGAGCTAGAATTGCATCAAAACACGCAAAAATCGTTTTTTCGAGTTTTTCATGTATAACTAGAGAAAAATCATGAAATATATGTATCCAATGGCAATATTTTTCATTGCTTTATCGTATAGACTATTGAAAATAATCAAAATGAGGATATTTAACCTTATTCAGGGGTGGCGCGTTTTAACCCCTATGGGCATGCTACCCCCACTTCCCCTATTTGTAAGACATTGTAATAGATTTTGAGCTATGTAAAAACGATCTCAAGTGGGTTGATGAACGAACTCAACTAAAACTATATTTTATTTTCATGAATAATAACATAAACAATAAAATACAATAAACATAGAATCTAGTTTTCTTCCTTAACAAACCTTTTCCTGCTCTTTGTCTTCAGACTAGCGGAGGATTCTAAACAAACAATTAATTTAGTTACAAACAAATCTAAATACGAAGAAACTATCGAGGATCAAACTTACGGTAAACAACGCACAATTCTCAAAGACGATGACTCAATTGAGAGACAAACAAGACGATGAACCGTATCGTAATAATCTACAAACGACAAATTCATTATAACTACATCACTTTTGCTTACTCACAAACAAAGACTTACTGTACAGCAAAATTGTAACAATTCACAATCATACAATTACGGACATTATTAACGCATTTGCCCAAAAGTACACGCGGCACTCCCCCCAGGAAACGACGCACCGCGCTTTTTGCTGCCTGTTTACTCGATGCTTATGGGGAGATAACATTGCGGCGTTTCCTAAGGTGCGGTTGTTCCTTTCGAATGTGAAACGCCGCGTGGAATCTTGTGCAAATGCGCTTTTGGAAACATTACAACAGCCGCGCGGTGTATCGTACCCTACAATATCATTCAACATGAAGGATTCAACTTTGTGGCAAATCTCATCAACATCTGTGATGGCCGTTTTGTTGTCTCTCGCTTCTGCTTCAAATAATTCACTAATGTTTGTGTGTCGACGGTAAGCAAACAACAAAACGGAACGCGTTCGCAACATCTCTCATCATACGCGTTCCCGCAATAACACTTTCGAGTCCGTCGGGATTCAAGAAGAAGAAATTCAAAAGAAATTAATGGAGAAATTTTCTAATTTATTCCTGAACTGGAAATCAATTTTTAAGGTTATTTGGAAGAAGTTTTCGAATTATTTCCTGGAGAATTTTCAGGATGAATTCTTGAAGATTTTTCCAGAGGAAAGCCAGGAAGATTTTCGGATAGATAGATAGGAGACAGCAACAGAAATAGCCAGAATTTAAATATGCCGAAGCTTTAGCCGAAATTGGACATGTTTTACGTCACTCTTATGCATCTCATATAATTAGGATTTGATGACTATTTACTAAAGCCTGTCCACGTTATATTTCGGACACTTGGATAATGTCCAAATGATTTATTGCCATTCTATCAATTTAGACTACAACTAAAACATGCTGAAAATGTCACATAAAGCTGAGAGATTCAACTGCCATGTAAATTGATCGTCTCAGTGATTTGTAATTATTTTTAAAAATCGCATAAAAAGATGGGTGTCCGAGATTTAACGTGGACAGGCTTTATATAAATGATCCAAGAACACTTAAACCTCTCCTCATACTTATCAAGGGCAATTACATGTACTTCGGCCTAGATTAATCCACCCTAACTTAAATGACCCTCATTAGTGCACACTGAACGTGGAATGCAAAAAAAACTGCCACAACAATTGCGATCCTCTCGCATTAGCCACGGTGGCGGCGGCAACCGTTGCGGCAAACAACGGACTTCCCTTTCATCCTGGTTCGCCATCGCAGATTGCTAATGCACCTTAACGCGTGCAATGCGCCCATTTCGATGCACATGAGTAGGATTCAAAACAAATCGGCATTGGCTCTAATCATTTTACCCGTCGCTTCCCGCTCCAGCGGACCCAACAAACGAACGACTGGCGCTCGTGCCCATTTTTCACCAACGCAAAAAAGCGCTTTTCACGCTCTTTCACTGGTTCAACATCATCGCCGGGGGAAGAAAAGTGCGCTTCCTCCTTTGATACGGGATCCGAGCCGCCGCCGTCATGAGTAGAAGATCAATGCCTAACTAAGAAAGCTCATTACCATTACACTGCACTGTGGGGCACTCTTTGCTCTGCGCTCGATGCGCGGCTCAGTTGGTCGCTTAACCTCGCCTGCTCTGTGATCGTCAAAGTCGGTCGCGCGCTTCCTGAGGAGAGAAGGATGGAAATTGTATGCATCAACAAAGAAAGTATCATTTATTTCAATTAAAAATGTGGGTGCACGGGTCGCAACGACGGCAATGGTGAGGAAGAACGCAACATATACTGTTCGAGAGACCGACCAACTGATCGCTTGTTGACTGAAATGTATACGTCCCATAAAAAGAACCCACTTACTGGCTCTTTCGAACAAATACAGAATCATTACGAATCGCAATCCACTCGTTTGTGAAGTTGAGTAATCCAGGCTTGTTTGAGTAGTTGTCTTGTTATGTTTGTTTTTTTCTCAATGATGGATGAATTTATTTACTTTATTATTTGGAATCTGTTTAGCTGCTTCGATGATTATAAAAGCGAACTGAAGGGTCTTTTCTGAAGAACCAAGCGCTCTAGTAGGTACGGCAATGATGCACTAATTCGATGCCGCCTTTCTGTAGTGTTGTCTTCTTGACGCTTCGTGAAATTCGTGTTCGTCAAACGTATCAGGTAGCATCTTTATAATGGTTTCTGATTCGACATAATAGAGCAAGGGATCGTGGTTGAACAGACTTGCTTTCAAGGGTACTAACGCTGTATTCTAAGCCATCATGATCCGTTGACCAGGCAACTCAACACTATAAACATCACCACCTAAGTTCAAAGGATGAGCACTTCAGCGAGCAGCCTTGCGTAACAACACCATCCTCCCACTCAGCTGTGGAAATGGCCTCAAGTCACCATCCATGCTACAATATGATCTCCGCGACCACTTTTCTAATCCTCGCCGGTAACATCGTGCTCACGCGCGCGCGCCAGAATGGACACCGACCGACCGACGCGAGATGATGATGCCCCATAAAAGGACAAAACATTTTAAGCGACTATGGATCGACGCGTACAGCCCGCGGAGGTGTTGATGTCGACAGGCCCAGTAACAACAGCACGCCGAACGACGCGCTGGCTGGCAGCTCGCGCTTTATGGCTTTTAATGCCATACCGGGATCGGACGCGTAGCGGCGGCGTTAAAGGTCAACCCTTTTTTCGCGCGTTCACATACGTCAAAAGCCTGCGAACGGTGAGACGTTACTGGACGCGTGTTTTGTTCACAGAACAGGGAAGTTCTCACCTCGTGTCCGAAAAAAGAAAAAAATAATCATCTTTGGTGCGCTGCGACCGCGCTTTGTTCATCAATTAGTATCGTGTTTTCAGCTTTCTGCGCTAATGACTGGATCAAACAACGACTCCATCACCGTCTAATGCTTAATTACTGCAGCACTCCGAAACGGTCGGGGGATCGTTCTTCTGCGGCTGTTGCGAGGTTGACCCTGAAGTTGATCCTTGGTAACAACTCTCACCTCTTTCCCATTTTCTGTTGGTCGTTAAAGAAAGACTAGTTGGATCATTATACTTCACTGACAAATGCATTAGTGTCCATGTGTGCTGATATGTAACATATTTTACCATGCCTCAGTTTCAAACAACTGGCGATAAGTGATACTTATCTACATATTCAGTTATACATTTTGTTTATGCTTTTTACGTACTTTAAAGGCTAGCTGAAAAAAAAAACATTTAAAGCAACCCAATCTATTGCGATTGTTTTGGATTTACGTCGAAGATATATAATTTCTTGAAATAGTAAAATATATCAAATATTCTGAATCGAGATACGGAAATATTGTTTATTTTTAATCTTGTAGCGTGTTTTGGCTTTCAAAATCCTGATTTTTTGCGTTGCGAAGATGGAGGAAAGAAGAAGGGAGGAGAGAGAATTAAGAAGAAAGGACGAATGAGGACGCTTTGCTCTTCGCATTTAGCACTAGGGTGGGTGTATCAATTGTCGCCATACATAAGAACAACTTTTTTTTTTTCAAATAAGTAAAAGGCATATGGGTTGACTTTATATATCAAACGAAAGGTTTTACTTCCTGCTCCTTAGAACAGCTGTGAAAACCAGAATAAAATTTGTTATTATCCTCAAAATTGATTAATCCATGATAGGAACGCATGCACCAGTTGTGGCACTATTCTTAATTTTGGTTCCTTATTTGGCAAATCCCATTGTTTTCTTATGGGACTGGCAAAATAGGGACCACTAGTGCGACAACTGATGCAAAGGACGTCAAAAATTAGGCAAAATCAATTTTTACAATTATGGGGAAGCCTTTCCAAGCTTCCTGGGGAAGCCTTTTCAAGCTTCCTGGGGAAGCCTTTCCAAGCTTCCTGGGGAAGCCTTTCCAAGCTTCCTGGAGAAGCCTTCCTGGGGAAGCCTTTCCAAGCTTCCTGGGGAAGCCTTTCCAAGCTTCCTGGGAAGCCTTTCCAAGCTTCCTGGGGAAGCCTTTCCAAGCTTCCTGGGGAAGCCTTTTCAAGCTTCCTGGGGAAGCCTTTCCAAGCTTCCTGGGGAAGCCTTTCCAAGCTTCCTGGAGAAGCCTTTCCAAGCTTCCTGGGGAAGCCTTTCCAAGCTTCCTGGAGAAGCCTTCCAGCTTCCTGGGAAGCCTTTCCAAGCTTCCTGGGAAGCCACCAAGCTTCCTGGGGAAGCCTTTCCAAGCTTCCTGGGGAAGCCTTTCCAAGCTTCCTGGGGAAGCCTTTCCAAGCTTCCTGGAGAAGCCTTTCCAAGCTTCCTGGGGAAGCCTTTCCAAGTTTCCAAGGGGAAGCATTTCCAAGCTTCCAAGGGGAAGCCTTTCCAAGCGTCCTGGGGAAGCTTTTCATAGTTTCCAAGGGGAAGCATTTCTAAGCTTCGAAGGGGAAGCCTTTCCAAGCTTCCTGGGGAAGCCTTTCCAAGCTTCCTGGGGAAGCCTTTCCAAGCTTCCTGTGGAAGCCTTTCCAAGCTTCCTGTGGAAGCCTTTCCAAGCTTCCTGTGGAAGCCTTTCCAAGCTTCCTGTGGAAGCCTTTCCAAGCTTCCTGTGGAAGCCTTTCCAAGCTTCCTGTGGAAGCCTTTCCAAGCTTCCTGTGGAAGCCTTTCCAAGCTTCCTGTGGAGCCTTCCAAGCTTCCTGTGAGCCTTCCAAGCTTCCTGTGGAAGCCTTTCCAAGCTTCCTGTGGAGCCTTTCCAGCTTCCTGTGGAAGCCTTCCAAGCTTCCTGTGGAAGCCTTCCAAGCTTCCTGTGGAAGCCTTCCAAGCTTCCTGTGGAAGCCTTCCAAGCTTCCTGTGGAAGCCTTCCAAGCTTCCTGGTAGCCTTCCAAGCTTCCTGTGGAAGCCTTCCAAGCTTCCTGTGGAAGCCTTCCAAGCTTCCTGTGGAGCCTTCCAAGCTTCCTGTGGAAGCCTTCCAAGCTTCCTGTGGAAGCCTTCCAAGCTTCCTGTGGAAGCCTTCCAAGCTTCCTGTGGAGCCTTTCCAGCTTCCTGTGAAGCCAGCTTCCTGTGGAAGCTCAAGCTTCCTGTGAGCCTTCCAAGCTTCCTGTGAAGCCTTTCCCAGCTTCCTTTGGAAGCCTTTCCAAACTTCCTGTTGAAGCCTTTCCAAGCTTCCTGTAGCCTTTCCAAGCTTCCTGTGAAGCCTTTCCAAGCTTCCTGTGGAAGCCTTTCCAAGCTTCCTGTGGAAGCCTTTCCAAGCTTCCTGTGGAAGCCTTTCCAAGCTTCCTGTGGAAGCCTTTCCCAGCTTCCTGTGGAAGCCTTTCCAAGCTTCCTGTGGAAGCCTTTCCAAGCTTCCTGTGGAAGCCTTTCCAAGCTTCCTGTGGAAGCCTTTCCAAGCTTCCTGTGGAAGCCTTTCCAAGCTTCCTGTGGAAGCCTTTCCAAGCTTCCTGTGGAAGCCTTTCCAAGCTTCCTGTGGAAGCCTTTCCAAGCTTCCTGTGGAAGCCTTTCCAAGCTTCCTGGGTAAGCCTTTCCAAGCTTCCTGTGGAGCCTTTCCAAGCTTCCTGTAGCCTTCCAAGCTTCCTGTGGAGCCTTCCAGCTTCCTGTGGAAGCCTTCCAAGCTTCCTGTGGAGCCTTCCAAGCTTCCTGTGGAAGCCTTCCAAGCTTCCTGTGGAAGCCTTCCAGCTTCCTGTGGAGCCTTCCAAGCTTCCTGTGGAAGCCTTCCAAGCTTCCTGTGGAAGCCTTCCAAGCTTCCTGTGGAAGCCTTCCAAGCTTCCTGTGGAAGCCTCCAAGCTTCCTGTGGAGCCTTCCAAGCTTCCTGTGGAATCCTTTCCAAGCTTCCTGGGGAAGCACTTCCAAGCTTCCTGGGGAAGCACTTCCAAGCTTCCTGGGGAAGCACTTCCAAGCTTCCTGGGGAAGCCTTTCCAAGCTTCCTGGGGAAGCCTTTCCAAGCTTCCTGGGGAAGCCTTTCCAAGCTTCCTGGGGAAGCCTTTCCAAGCTTCCTGGGGAAGCCTTCCAAGCTTCCTGGGGAAGCCTTCCAAGCTTCCTGGGGAAGCCTTCCAAGCCTCCTGGGGAAGCCTTTCCAAGCTTCCTGGGGAAGCCTTTCCAAGCTTCCTGGGGAAGCCTTCCAAGCTTCCTGGGGAAGCCTTCCAAGCTTCCTGGGAAGCCTTTCCAAGCTTCCTGGGAAGCCTTCCAGCTTCCTGGGAAGCCTTCCAAGCTTCCTGGGGAAGCCTTCCAAGCTTCCTGGGGAAGCCTTTCCAAGCTTCCTGGGAAGCCTTCCAAGCTTCCTGGGAAGCCTTTCCAAGCTTCCTGGGGAAGCTTTCCAAGCTTCCTGGGGAAGCCTTTCCAAGCTTCCTGGGGAAGCCTTTCCAAGCTTCCTGGGGAAGCCTTTCCAAGCTTCCTGGGGAAGCCTTTCCAAGCTTCCAGGGGAAGCCTTTCCAAGCTTCCAGGGGAAGCCTTTCCAAGCTTCCAGGGGAAGCCTTTCCAAGCTTCCAGGGGAAGCCTTTCCAAGCTTCCAGGGGAAGCCTTTCCAAGCTTCCAGGGGAAGCCTTTCCAAGCTTCCAGGGGAAGCCTTTCCAAGCTTCCAGGGGAAGCCTTTCCAAGCTTCCAGGGGAAGCCTTTCCAAGCTTCCAGGGGAAGCCTTTCCAAGCTTCCAGGGGAAGCCTTTCCAAGCTTCCGGGGGAAGCCTTTCCAAGCTTCCCGTGGAAACCTTTTCAATCTTCCGGTGGAAGCCTTTTCAAGCTTCCGGTGGAAGCCTTTTCAAGCTTCCGGGGGAAGCCTTTCCAAGCTTCCTGGGGAAGCCTTTCCAAGCTTCCTGGGGAAGCCTTTCCAAGCTTCCAGGATAAGCCATTCCCTGCTTTTATCACTTTATTATGGTTATTTATTTATAGTTTCCTCAGATGAAGACTTTATTTCTGTGTCGCATTGGTTGATAAATTAAAGCTTTGTATGTGTAACCTTTTCAAGTTTAAATGAAGATTTGTTCATTAGATTTTTTGTGCATTTGATGAAGTAGGACTTCAAGTGTCCAATAATGTATCTGCTTCCTCAAACAAATGATTAATGAGCTAAGCATCTCGATGTGTGGCCCAAAATATCGACATCAGCTGTCTCAATCAGTTAATCTTAATCACAGGCCATCGAATGTCTACGTAGGGAGTTCGAATAAATTGAATTGTGTTTTGTTTTACATGTTGCCTTGCTGCACCACCCAGATACGAGCTGATCCCATATTCGGTCTCCGAGCGCTACTGTAGAGGAACGTTAACATGAGAAAAACATAATCGCTTACTTGTAGCTCATTTGTTCAATATTTGTACTACGATTTCGGGCGTTTTGCCTTCACCCTGCCAAATAAACTGCAGGCGTTCAAGAAAAACATCTCTTCTGCATATGGTCAGTTAATGAACTGATTACGGGAAACACTGCTCAATCACTCCACCGTATGGATGAATTTTGATTTCTGCTTAGCAACAACCTCTGCCTGGCAACAATTTTTGAACGATCAAAGTATTGATTGCAAATAAAAAAAATTAAACTTGGTGGGCTTAATTTACTTGTAATCTATAAAACAGGCTTAACTGTGTTTAAAACTTCGAGACTGGACTGCATTTCGGCGAAATGATGAGAACCAAAGTGCTTCACCCGGTCGGTCGTCGCGCTCTGGGGGGTGCCCCTTGGGTGTAAATGAATGGAGTTATCATTTGCGGGCAGTGGGGGAGGCGACCTCTCAGCACTCTCCCTTCGAGACGCATACAATTCAAAACAATATTTTTATATCTCAATAAAAATTGATTTTACGATTATCGATCGGGCCAAATAAGCAGCGTCTGGACGGGACGGTCCGGCGCGGGGAAAAGGATGCGCCCCGGTAGGTTGTTCGCAATCGTCGTGCACGCTCGTTTTTACGAGCAGTAATTTGATAAAGTTCCTGAGAAAGCGCAATTTCGGCATAATTTTGCGGAGCTCGCGAAGAGGCCACTACTAGTCTGACCCCAGGGAGGGCATACGCCCTGCAAGTAGAAAAAAAAATGCCGCCGCATCTGCCCTCGGAAACGATTAGCATCTCAATCAAAAAAACGCAGGAACACTTTTACGACCAATTGCGATTTCTTTTATTCGATATCGTTCACTCGGTCCTGAAAACGTGGTCCTTCTTGTAGTGGGAAGATGAGCGAATTGGAGTGCGATAAGCCATCTGCAATCAGGGAGCAAACTCTGTCAACGTTTTCAACAGAAAACACGCCGAGGGGAAAGTCGATAACTTGATGTTCTCAGCTGCAATGTTTATACTTGCAATATTTACCGGAATAAACTTACCCGATGTTCCCCAATGCGTTTCCAGCCGCCCAACGCAAACGGTTTGATGTCGTGTGAAAAGTCATTGATCCGAAACTCGCTTCATGGCGAGGGCAGCGAGGTATGCATCGCCGTGAATCCAATCAATAATGCAATTTTATGAGTGCGTTCGCCAAATTGGGAAATGATCTCCCGGTTCGGTGAAGAAGCACGATGAGCCGATGATGAGCGTGACGGATCAATAAAATTGAATACCCAGTACTAAGGTCATGTAATGAGACGATTACCAAACTGCCTTGAATTAACTCAACTAGGGGCATTATTTTTTGGAAATTCGGAGTTTTGGAGTTCGCTCGAGCTCCAATCATGATACAAAAGCAACAAATATGGGTTTCTTGACCAATTTTTAGACGAAATTTAAGAGCTTTTAGATTTCAATAGCTTAAAAATATGCAGAAATAGCACCTCGCCTATTGAAAGTTACACCTCAAGTTAGATTGAATTAAACTGGATGGGTTTCCGTATATCGATCAGCTAAATTGTTATTTCATGATTGCCTAATATTCTCATCTAGTCCAAACGAGATGCTAATGTTCGCTCTAATGAGGCTTAAAATCAGAGCATTAGTGATTAATCATAAATTTAATCATGATCAATGAATAATGGGTTATTTATTCATCATTCATTAATCATAATCATACAAAAATATGATTTAATCATTAATCACTAATCGTTAATCATCGATTTTTACATTTAATCATTAATCTTCAATCATATTCATCAGTGTTTCGAGTTTCTTAATTAATCATAAATTTTTATCATTGCATACATCGCTTTTATTCATCAATCTTCAATCATCATCACATAATTTTCATCCTTTTAATAACCCAATTTGGTAGAAAGGTTACTTGACTATTGGTCATTATGCAAATCATTCAATTTGATTATTCATAATCAATAATCATTAATCATATCGATCGTTAATCATTAATCATACACATATTGTGTCAACATTTAATCACGATCAGTAATCGTTAATCATACTCCAAATGATTTATTCATTAATCATAATCATTAATCATTGAAAAAAATATTTTAATCGTTAATCATAATAATTAATCATTGTCAAAAATGAATAAATCATTAATCATAATCTTTAATCATAGAGTTGAATGATTTAATCATTATCAATTTAATCATTCATTGGAAGCTTTATTCATTAACGCTCTGCTTAAAATTATGTTCGTTAAACACCTGGCTCCAAGGGTGGAAGAATTCGCGGCTATCATTTTTCCATTCACGCCAATGAGTCATACTCACGATAGCATTACATCCACGACCGAACAACTCTGGGAGGTACTCGGACAACTTTGGCATCTCACACATTTTGCAGCAGACGCGGTTTCACCGCAAAACTCGGTCCAAGAGTATGGGTACATATGTTAATACCGATGAAACATGCAAATTTGAATCGCACATTCTCGTCGCGCAACGACTGGTACCGGCGGTGGTGGCAGCAACTTTGATGCAGACAACTAGCCTAAACCAGTCAGCCACCACGCTAACAACCGTGTCTAATCAAATGGCCCGAAAAAATAAACGGCGTTGAAATCTATCGCTGAAATGGCTGGTCGGTGGTAGTGCGGCAAGATCGCATGCTTCTGAGCGATATTCTGCAAAATGGAAACATGTTATGTGTTTTTGTGAAGCGATTGCAACAAATTTACCCATAGGTGACCGAAAAATAGAACTCTAAACCGGGCGTTTCAGAGCTGCATGCACAGTGACCGAAAGTGTTCGGGAAATCTGAATAGCTGAGAAAATGAAAAAATGAAATAATAAGAACTGTAGAATAGAAGATCTGGAGAACTGAAGGGATGAAAGTTCAAGTTTAAGAATTGAAGAACTGGAGAAACAAAAATCTGCAAAACCGTAGAACTGAAGAATTGAATAGGGTAACTGTACCAGTTTAGGCCATGTTCCTAATTTGGCCAGTTTATTTTATTACTCCAAACTTATCTTTCTTCCCTTATACCTTATCTTTCTTATCTTTCTTTGCTGTTGAAACTTTTCGATATTTTTTGGAAAATATGCATTTTTCAGTGTTGGCCTAATTAGGCAAAGGTTGACCAAATTAGGCACTATGGTGGCCAAAACCAGTACATTTCCCCTATCTAAGAAACTGCAGAACTGTAGTACGGAACTAAGTACTAAGTTACTAAAGCTTTGAAGTTTCGAAGATATGATAAACTTAAGAATTGAATAGCTAAATAGCTTTAGAAATGAAGAACTAAACATCTAAAGAACGTAGGAAGTGGAGAACTGAACATGGAAGATTTCAAAAACTTAAGAACTTTAGAACTGAAGAGTTTAATAACTGATGAACTGAAGAATAGATAAACTGTAAAACTGTAGAAAGTAAAAACTGAAGAAATGGACAACTATGGAACCGAAGTTTCGAAGATTTCGTGTGCTGACGAACTCATGGAGTGATGAGCTTATTAACTGAAGAACTGGGGAACGAGATAGAGATCCGAAGAACGAGAAATAGATCAAAGAATAGAGAAACTGCCGAGCTAAAAAAGCGATGAGTTGAAGAATTGTAGTAAAAGATCTGAGAAAAAAATTAATTACTGAAGAATTATAGAATTGAAGAAATAAATAATTAAAGATCGAAAGATTCGAAGTACTAAATAGTTGAAACTGAAAAACTAAAGAGCTCAAAACTTGGGAACCTAAGAGTTGGAAAACGTAAGACATGAAGAACTGAAAAAAATAAAAACTCAGAAACTGATTAAATTAAACAAGAATCAAAACCGATTAGCTAAAGAGTTGAAAAACGGAATAGCTTGAGCTTGAGACGGAAGAAAATAAAGATATCAAAAAGTGAAGAACTAAAGAAATGAAAAACTGAAGAACTGTTGAATTATTGAGCTAAAAAAAACGAAGAAATTGAGATCGAACAATAAAAAAAAGATACGGAAGACATAAAAAGAGATAAACAACTGTAGAGCTAATGATTCAATGAGCTGAACTTACAGAAAACTATCAACTAAACTGTGAACTGAAGAACTATATTCGAAGATTTAAAGAAATTAAGAACTGAAGAACTTATAAGCTGAAAAGAAGAATGATTGAAGAAATACAAACCAGAAGATCTAAATAACTTAAACTAGCTGCAGAACTGAAGAATTTAAAAAAGACAGAGCTTAGGAATTGATGAATTGAAGATCCGAAAAACTAGATAACTGAAAAACTGTAGAGCTCAAGATTTGAAAAAGTGCAAAACTGAAGAACTGAAGAACTAATGAAATGAAGAACCATTGAGCTGGAAAACTAAAGATAAGTAAAGCTGAATAATTAGAGAACTAAAGATACGAAAAAAATAATAAAATTACAGAAATGAAGATTTGTTGAGCTGAAGTGCTAAAAAGCTGGAGGGCTTGAAAACTACATAATTAAAGATTTAAAAAACTGCAGAACTGAATAACTAAAAAAACTTAAGAGTTGAAAAACCGAAGAACAAAAGAACTAAACTTGAGATCTGAGTTTCTGAAGCACTGAAGAACTAGAAAATTGCAAAACTGATGAATTCAAGAACCGAAAAGCTTAAAAACTAAAGAACTGAATAACTAAATGCTTAAAAACCTGAAGAACTGTAGAAATAAAATGCTGAAAATCTGAAGAAATAGAGAACTTAGTAACTGAATAAAGAAAGAGAAAACTGATAAATTGAAGAGCTGGAGAACCAAAAACCTGATGAAATGAAGAAAATAAGCCAAAGACGAAATAAGGAACTGAACAACTGAAGAAATGCACAACAGGGGTATAAGAGCTGATTATAAGAAAAGATTAATTATTGCTGAGATAACAAGCTGAATAACGAAAAATCTGAGGAATTAAATAACTGGAGATACGGAGATCATAGAAATTATGAACCGAACAACTAAAGAATTGAAGATTTGGAAAACTGAGGAACTGAAGAGCTAAAAAGCTCAAAGACTGTAGCACTCAAGAACTGAAGATATAAGAAAAAACTGCAGAACTGAGGACCTGAAGGACCGATGAACTGAAGAGCAAAAGAGTAGAGAAAATGATAAACTGAAAAAAAAATTGAAAGTGAGAGAACCGCAGAACTGAAGAATTCAAACATGGTAGAGCCTAAGGAGAAATGATTTGAATTACTGAACAACTAAAAAACGGAAGAGTTGAAAGGTTTAAAACTGAAGATAGGAAAATATAAAAATAAAAGGCTGAAAAACCGAAGCGTTGAAGAACGGGTGCTGAATAACTAAAGATCTGATGATCCAAAAACCGAACAACTGATAGTTCAAATATTTGAAGAACTGCAGCACCAAAAAACTATCGAACTGAAGATGAAATTGAGAACTAAGAGCTGAACAACTGAAGAATTAAAGAGCTGATATACTAAAAAAAAAATTTAAAAAAAATGAGACGAGAAGAACTGTAGAACCACTGAGCTGAATATCTAAAAAAAACTGCAGAGCTAAATAATTGAAGAATTGAAAAGCTGAAAAACTACAGAGTTGAAGAACTGGATGTCTAGGAAACTGACGAACTGAAGAATCAAAGAGCTAATGAATTCATGAAATGAATAGCTAAAAAGTTGAAGTACTGAAGAACTGAAGGTTTGAAAATATACAAAACTGAAAAAATGAAGAACTGAAGAGCTGATGAAATAAATGAAAAAGCTAAATTCGAAAAACTGCTCAACAGAGGCAACTAAGGATTCGATGAGTGTAGGAACTGAAAACTTAAGAACTGAAAAGCTTCTTCTTCTTCTTATTGGCATTACATCCCCACACTGGGACGAAGCCACCTCGCAGCTTAATGTTCATCAAGCACTTCCACACATTCCGTGCCGATAGTTCGAACGAGCCAGACGTGTGTGCTGTGTCTCATCGCGGATTGTGTTCGGTAGTGAAAAGGCTATTGTGTGGTGCTCCTACCTACGGATCCAAGGCGATCACTGTCGGCGAGTGAAGTAGCTGCTTCTGGCGACGCCAGTGAAGCAGGCTATTGTTACTGCTGCTACCTACAGCAGCAGGGGCAGATAAGTGGCAAAACTTTTTATTGTTCTCCCTTCTGTTTCATACAGAGTGGGACTGCTTAGAATTAATCGAATTAGTTTTTTTTAAGTTTTTTTTCTAATTTGCTATTAGTTTTAAGTTAGTATAAGCTAAATTATCATTCCACCTTGCGGGGTGAGAATGGAGGAGGAGACTGGAGAAGGCAATGTGCCTGCTAAAGATGGAGGGCGCACTCGATTGTACCATGCGGCTTCGCCTGGGCCTTGGGTTGTTTACTTTCGGCAGAAAGTAAAAAGCCTAGATTTTCTCGGCATTAAACGAGATTTGACGCGTCGTTTTCCGAAGCTTGATTTTAGCCAGATCAACAGGAACAAACTACGCATCACCGCACCTACATACCAGGTGTCGAATGAAATTGCTGGCGACAGGGCGTACAATGTTGAATATATGGTTTATGTCCCCTCGCGAGAGGTCGAAATTGAAGGTGTGATCAACGCAGCGAGCCTGACTTGCAAGGATGTACTTGCGGGAAAAGGCCGCCTAAAGAATGCAATGGAGTCTACCGTGGATATTCTGGACTGCAAGGAATTGCATTCAGCAGCCACGGTAGATGGAAAGAAGGTATATTCCAAGTCAGGTTCGCTTCGGGTGACGTTCGCCGGTTCGATGCTCCCAAAATATGTTGATATTGAAAACATGCTATTTCCGGTGCGTCTTTTTGTGCCAAGGGTATTTAATTGTACCAATTGCAAACAACTTGGTCACACTGCCGAGTTTTGTGACAACAAACCACGTTGTGGTAAATGTTCTGAAAGGCATAGGGAGGAGTCCTGCCAGCAACAGGCAACAAAATGTGCTTATTGTGGTTTGAATCCTCCCCATGGTTTGCAGGAATGCCCGGTGTACAAAAAGCGCACCCAAAAAGTGAAGCGCTCGTTGGTACAGCGCTCCAAGCAGTCGTATGCGGAAATGGTTAAGTCGCAAGACACATCCGCCACAGCCACTGCATCGACTGCTATTTCAGCCACCGTTCATGTAAGTGATTATTATGATTCCATATCCATTGATGAATTGGACTCTGACGCAGCCGATATGGATGATCCTGCGGAGGCACACGTGCCCGAAAAGAGGAAGCAACCATCTTCCCCGGGATCGCGCCGCAAGAGAACAAAAATCATCCATAAAAGCTTGGCAAAATCTGAAGGTAATGGGGGTTTATTTAAAATCCCGAAGCAACCTGTCCCTACTGCTTCTTTTGATCCTAGTTGCAGTAAGGCATTCCCGCCATTGCCAAAATCCGATGTTTCGAAGAAACATCCGGCTAGGAGAATCAACGAAAGAAAAAAGTAATTCGCACTTCTAGTAAAAGTATTCCGTCCAAGCGAGGATTGATCTCCTTTAAGGACCTTGTGGACCGTTTTTTGAATTTATTCAATATTCCGAATTCATTGAGGCCTATCATTGACCTTTTCATACCAACAGTGGAAAGTTATCTGAAGCAATTGACTGTTTCATGGCCCCTTCTTGCAGGAATTGTATCTTTCGATGGATAATACGGCCAATACCCAAGATACAATCACTGTGCTGCAGTGGAACTGTTATAGTCTGAAAAATAAATTAGACGTGTTCAAGTTTTTGATTCGCAATTCCGATTGCGATATATTTGCACTCTGTGAAACATGGCTTTCTTCTGAAGATGAAATCAACTTCCACGATTTTAATATTATTCGCCAAGATCGGGATGATCATTATGGTGGCGTTCTTTTGGGGATCAAAAATGCTACTCCTTCTACAAAATTCCCATTCCGACTGTTAATGGCCTAGAGATCGTCGCTTGCCAAATAAATGTAAAGAATAAAGATCTTTGCATAGCTTCAGTGTACATTCCTCCAAATGCCTCTATTAATCGTCGACATTTTTGGAGCGCAGTCTCCCTCCTATCATCTCCAGTATTGATATTGGGTGATATGAACGCACATGGTATTGGTTGGGGCGAAACGTATGACGATTATAGAGCGCCTATTTTCTATGATTTGTGTGACGATTTCAATTTGAATATTTTGAACACTGGTGAAGTAACTCGAATAGGACCAAATGGTCAACAAAGCCGTATTGATCTGTCTTGTTCAATGTTCAATGTTCAAATTCACTATCATTAGATTGCACGTGGAAGGTAATTCAAGATCCCCATGGTAGTGACCATATGCCGATAGTCACCACAATTAAGAGTGGCTATCAACAATCTGAGCCAGTTAATGTTCCTTTCGATCTCACGAAGAACATTGACTGGCAAAAATTTGCATCGGCGGAAAAAATTGGTATTGACTCAACTGATACTCTTCCACCTTTGGATTAATATCGATTGCTTATTGAGTTGATTCAAAAAAGCGCACTAGAAGCTCAGAAACGACCCGATCCAAGTGCATCTGTCATCAGAAGACCAGCCACTCCTGGATGGGATGATGAATGTACTAAGTTGTATTCTGAGAAATCTGATGCCTTCAAGGCCTTCCGTAAACACGGAAGGTCCGAGCTTTTTGAAGAGTATTTGAGGCTCGAAAGAAAACTCAAAAATCTTCTCAAGGCAAAAAAACGTAGCTACTGGCGACGTTTTGTCGAGGGACTATCACGAGAAACCTCAATGACAACACTTTGGAAAACGGCTCGCAACATGCGGAACCGCATTTCCACCAATGAGAGTGAAGAACACTCCAATCGATGGATATTCAACTTCGCAAAAAAGGTCTGCCCAGATTCCGTACCAGCAGAACCGCTATTTCGAGAATCAGTCACTGATCCCGGTTCTTTGGGTGGACCATTCTCAATGCTGGAACTTTCTATGTCTCTTCTTTCATCGAATAACTCTGCTCCGGGATGCGATAACATCAAATTCAATCTTCTGAAAAACCTCCCAGATATCGCAAAAAGACGATTACTTGACCTGTACAACTGTTTCATGGAGTACAACATTGTGCCATCTGAATGGCGACAGGTCAAAGTAATAGCTATTCAAAAGCCTGGGAAACCAGCGTCTAATCACAATTCATACCGACCGATTGCCATGCTATCATGCATGAGAAAATTATTGGAGAAAATGATCCTTTCAAGAGTCGACCATTGGGTCGAAGAAAATGCATTGCTTTCAAATACTCAGTTTGGATTTCGAAAAGGGAAAGGAACAAACGATTGTCTAGCGTTGCTTTCTTCAGATATACAACTGGCCTTTGCGCACAAGGAGCAATTGGCTTCAGTATTCTTGGATATTAAGGGCGCTTTTGATTCAGTTTCCATAGAAGTACTGTCAGACAATCTGCACAGTAGTGGATTACCCGTTATTTTGAACAATTTCTTGTATAATTTGTTGTCAGAAAAAATTTGAAGGGTTATGTACAAGACACGACCGCCCAACGTAAACTACGTAGAACAGTTTGGTGCATTGAGGAATGTAGTCATATTTTAAGATAATTAATTCGATTACTTGTGTCACTGGTTTAGAACAAAATTACCATAACTTAAAATATAAAAAAATGTTGGATACCGAAGTCAGGGGTGACGTCCGAGCCCTCACCGACAGTCTGGAGGTCGGATAACAAAATCGTTCAAAAAGGTCACTTATAATTCAGTTTTATTGTTCTCAGATACATTAAATCTACAAGCATTCTATGTAGTTGAAACAATGACCCATTCTCACCCCCATTTGATCCGTTGTCTCACCGACGATAACTTAAAATTTTAACTTTAAAACCCCAAGTGGTAATAATGCTTTTCGCAATTCCAACTGTTGCATTCGACTTAGAGTAAAATTATTATTAAATAATATTGCGATTCTCTTCTAAAATTAGCATACTGGCTTTCCAGTTACGCGCCGGATCTCACGCGCTGAGTTGTGCGCCATGCAAAAAGTAAATAAACCAATGTCAAACAGATGTGAGCTTTCGGTGAGCTTTTCCACTTTCGCTTCTAAGGTATTCAGCATTTTGTCGTCCCTTTACAAAAGATATTCTTTGATGGAGTGTAATGTGTGATGTACAAGGAATGTAATTGTCGCTGAAAAATGCAAAAAACAAGCGACAAAAGAGAATAGCGATAACTCTTTGTCCTCATCTGCAGAGGATAAAGACATTGTTGCCTTCCATTTTATTTGCAACAAACATGGAGAGGTAATTGTTGTGAACTTTTCAAACTGCGATAACTTGTTTATTTCAGAAGTAAAACAAAAATCATGTCAACAGATAGTTAAGTTTATGTCTAAAATATGATAACTGATACTTATTTATCCAAAAACATCATCGGAAACCGACTACTTCTCAAAATGCACGGCAGGCGATCATTGTCCTATTCTGTTGCAGTTTGGGACAAACGCTTATTGCGAGTTGAGTTTGTCCCAACATTTACAAGAGAGGACAATGTTGTTGTCATTGGCAATGTTGTTATTTTACATTCCTTGGTGATGTAATATTTACATTGAAAATTGATGAAAATTGTATTGCTCTTTTCACAATTGTTTAGCTTTCTGTGATAATCCTTCTCACCCCGTTTTCGAACTTCGCACTGTCAACCGCTTTGAGACGATGATGAAAACAAACTATTTTTATTCAACCGTCTAAGACGAATTAAGTACTGTCCATTTAATTCCACCAGTTAATTTTCGTTATCTTTGCAGATACGTATTTCGACCACAACTGTGTGGTCGTCTTCAGTGTCTTGTACTTGACTCGACTTCAGTCGAGTCGAGTCAAGTACAAGACACTGAAGACGACCACACAGTTGTGGTCGAAATACGTATCTGCAAAGATAACGAAAATTAACTGGTGGAATTAAATGGACAGTACTTAATTCGTCTTAGACGGTTTAATACATTCCACTAAACGAGCTTAATATATTTTTTTCCTATTTTTATTGTTGACTATCGAATTTGCTGATTGTCAGATGCAAGGCCAATCAAAATAAGGTATTTCAAAATAAATATTGTATGGAAAAATTAGATAACCTTACTCTGCAGTAACCTTGACGCACTGCGAAATCGAGTGCGAGATTCGACTGTGATAATCATTTATTCTGGGGTAAGTCTAAACAGGAGTAAATGTCGCAATATAGGTACCACAATATACTGAAATACCTTAGCGGCGCACAACTAAGCGAGGCAGAGGTGACTGAGCAAAATGCTAAAAAATCTCGAGAACCACAATACTATTCTGAAATAAAAATAACTCACTAGCGTTACATGGTTATGATATCACAAGCAGCACACGTTGAGCCAATCTTGTTGCAGTAACCATATTGTGAGAGAATTCGGGCATATATAAGTTACTGTGATCGATGTGCAATATGTTTGTTGCTGGGGGTGTATACTGGTGAGTGCGTGGACCACGATTTAGCGATTTTACGACAGATGCGAGACGATACGCATCGGCCCTGGACTTTGCAAAAAATCTCTGCTCTGGCTACGGACAAACAGGTGCCTCTGTCCAATGGTAGTCAGAGCATCGAGTCATCACTGGTGGAAGAATACGAGCCTTGGACCTTTGGCAGGATTTCCGCCTTCTGTTATTTGGAGTGATGAGGAATTGTTGGCAGAAAAGGGATAAGTAGTCGTATTGTTGAGTCCGACAAAGAAGCGCGAGTCGATAAAACCCGGTTGCGCCAACTAGAAATCAACAAATACTAGCCATGTACCGTTTTGACTCATATTCCGAACTTTAGCTTTTAAATGCCCATTTTAACTTTATTCGTGTAATTTTCTCCACAGGAGTTTGAATTCGTTTGTTATCTTGATCCTCAGTGCGGAAAATCAATGACAGTTTTAGTTTTAGGGCGCTAAAACGCCATAACATATTCGTGCAACCATATTATTAATATGATTGCAAGAATTTTAGATCCGGGAGCTAGAAAGTAATACAGTCGACTCTCCACATCTCGATGTTCTATATCTCGATATCTCTCTCTACATCGATGATTTCCTCAGTCCCTTCAATCTACATACATTTGGGCTTTCTACATCTCGATAACCTCCCTATCTCGATATCTCTCTATCTCGATGGATTCTGATCATATTTTGTTCAGGATTCACTCTCCTTATATCGATATGGTCAGATTTTTAGGCTACTAGACCATCTTTGGACAATAACAAACGCATCAACAACAGGAAACGACATTTGTTTTGTTGTTGTTTTTCATAGCAACGAGCTTTTTTGGATCTAGTGCCCATTTCAATTTTCCTTCCATTCCTCGATCTCTCCCTATCTCGATGGTCCTTTCAATATCGAGATGTGGAGAGGCGACTGTAGTTCTATTGCAGTGGCGTAGCCAGAAAATTGGTCTGGGGGGGGGAGGGTTCTGAACATTTTTTTAATTCGAGAATGTTCGAAAAAAAATTTCTTCTAGAATTGTTTTCTCTGGGGAGGGGGGGTTTATGTCCAAAACCACCCCCGTGGCTACGCCACTGTTCTATTGTAACCTATAGCCCGTTTCAATAAAGTATGCGTTCCGAAGCTATAGCCGTATACAATAAGCTCCGCATGATTGTACCCACAGAGTATCTGAAGTGCATTCAAACTTCCTGAATTAAAATTGAATTCTTTTGTTTTTGGCGCATATTTAATAATAAAAATATAATTAACAATTTGCAGTTTATCATAAAATGGCTTACCATTTTCCTAAGTTATCTTTGAATCGAACATGTTTGTTCATCTGCATTGCGATTATCGCATTATGACATTGCATTGCCGTTGCTAACAATCGATCATCCTATGCTTGCACAAACATGCGCTTGTATGTATATCGCCGACTGCGGTCACTGCTCTGGCCCTACTTTTTGTGGCAAACTGGTGCGAAGCACCGCACAAAAAGAAGAGCCCAAAAACCAACTACACTGAACGACGGCCGAATGAGACTCACGTTGCGAACGGGAAAAAGAGGTGCTGCCAAAATGGTCCAATACCCTACTTTAACGTTGATAATCAAATGTTTCAATATAACTGGAACATTGGTGGAGAGCTTCCGAGTCGATTGATATATAAATCTCAAAAATCCATCGAAAGATGAATGCGCTATTAACGTTCAAAATCTTACATGATTTCGTGACGGTCTCGGATTTGAAAATTTTCATTTGTCACCCTGTATCCGAGTCTTCCCCTTAGACGTAGTTTACGTCAAAACAAATGAACTTCAACCTCGGCACTCTGACAACTTCCAGAAATAGCTACATGGGCCTTCCCCAAGGATCATGTTTAAGTCCCTTGCTTTATAATTTCTATGTTAAAGATATTGACAATTGTTTGGAAGGACAATGCACGCTCAGACAACTTGCAGATGATGCCGTGGTCTCTCTAAGAGGTCCATGTGCAGCTGTCTTGCAAGGACCATTGCAAAGTACCCTAGATAATCTGACTGTTTGGGCCAGACATTTAGGGATCGAGTTTTCACCGCAAAAAACTCAGTTGGTTGTGTTTACTAAGAAGCGGTACCCTGCTCAACTGAAACTAAAGCTGTTGAATGATGACATCAACCAATCTTTATCTTCTAAATACCTTGGGGTCGTGTTTGATTCCAAATGCACCTGGAAACTCCACATTGAGTATTTGATACAAAAATGCCGGAAAAGGATCCATTTTCTACGTTCTATCTCCGGAACATGGTGGGGTGCTCACCCGGAAGACCTCATCAAACTCTATAGAACGACTATTCTCTCTGTTTTAGAGTATGGCTCTTTCTGCTTCCTCTCAGCAGCTGATTGCCACCTGATCAAATTGGAACGAATTCAGTATCGTTGTTTGCGTATTGCCCTTGGCTGCATGCATTCGACGCATAACATGAGCCTGGAGGTGCTTGCTGGAGTCACTCCTTTAAAGCACCGTTACTGGGAGCTCTCACTTAGAATACTCGTCAAATGTGGAACAAGTAACACACTTGTCTTAGATAACTTCGATAAAATGCTTGAACTGACTTGTCGTTCAAGATTCCTTAGAGTCTATCTCAACTACATTTCTTCAGATCTTTGTCTTCCGTGTTATAATCCACCTCGAGTTCACTTCACCAACGACAGTTCCTCAATTGTATACGATCTGTCCATGAAACATGCTATTCAAGGAATACCAGATCATCTTCGACAAATATCTATTCCCTCCCTTTTTCAGAAAAATATGAACATGTCAATTGCAACAACAGATATTTCACTGATGGTTCTCGCATCAACGGATCCACTGGCTTCGGTGTCTTCAATGTAAATTCAACCACCTTCCGAAAACTTCAGGAACCGTGTTCGGCTTATGTTGCTGAGCTGGCAGCAATTAACTTCGCTTTGGGGATAATTTCCAATCAGCCCGTAGACCATTATTTCATCTTCTCGGATAGTCTTAGTTCTATCGAGGCACTCCGGTCGATGAAACCTGTTAAGCACGCATCTTACTTTCTTACAAACATAAGAGAGCAGATGCGTGTTTTGGTCGAAAGATCATTCAAGATTACCTTTGTTTGGGTCCCATCTCACTGCTCAATCTACGGCAATGAGAAGGCAGACTCGCTGGCAAAGGTGGGCGCACAGGAAGGTGAAGTTTATGATAGACAATACTCGAGCAACGAGTTTTTCCCATTAGTCCGTCAGAGTACTCTTCAAAGTTGGCAAAGAAATTGGACACACAACGAACTTGGACGGTGGCTATTTTCCATAGTTCCAAAAGTTTCTGGGCGAGCGTGGTTCAGAGGTGAGGACTTAAGTCGAGGCTTCATTCGCGTGATGTCGAGATTTATGTCTAATCACTATTCACTAAACGCACATCTGTACAGAATAAACCTTGTCGATAGCAACTTATGTAGGTGCGGAGCCGGTTATGATGACATCGATCACGTAGTTTGGTCCTGCTCGGAAAATGACGCCTCCAGAGAGCAATTATTGGATACCCTTGTGGCCCGAGGTAAACAACCCTTCAGGGAAGTTCACGGTGTTTTGGGAGATCGTGATGTAGTCTATATGCAGGCCATTTATAGTTTTCTTTGTGCTTCTGACATCAAAATCTAACATTTTGTTTTTTTTTCTTTCTTTAAAGTTTTTTTTTTGATCTGTCTCTGCCTTTTTGTTCCGTAGAGCCCCATAGCTCTTGCCATCCGGAAGATGCTCCCAGTCGAACCATTCCTCGAGCACGACGACACGCCACATCGTCACTGACGCCAAATGCCCGGATGAGAAACTGAAATTTCCTGATCCCAAATCCTAAGCCCCGTCCATCCTTAAACATTGTTAACTAACCTCGAGTCACCACGAGTACGCTGGCTTCTACCCCCCTCTTACTAACCGTATAATAAAATTATATTGATTGTATATATCACAAAGAACAATGGCTCCGTAAAGTGTTATACACGCCTGAGCCTACCAAATAAACGAAATTGAAAAAAAAAGCACTTCCACAGTTATTAACTGCAAGGTTTCTAAGCCAAGTTAACATTTTTGCATTTGTATATCATGAGGCTAACACGATGATACTTTTATGTCCAGGGAAGTCGAGACAATTTTCAATCCGAAAATTGGCTAGATCGGCACCGGGAATCAAACCCAGCCACCCTCAGCATGGTCTTGCTTTGTAGCCGCGCGTCTTACCGCACGGCTAAGGAGGGAACTGAAAAGCTAAAACCAAAAATCGAAGAGCTAAAAAAAACTGAAAAAATAAAGAACTGAAGAATTGGAGAGCTGAAGAACAGGAGAGCTGAATATCTGTAAGCTAAAGATATGAAAAACTGAGAACTGAAGAAACGAAAAACTAAAGATCTGTAACTTTGAAGATTTAGATAACTGAAGAACTAAAAAGCTAACAATCTGCAGGACTGAACAACTAAAGAACTGAAGATAGGGAAAACTGCAGCATTGAGGAACTAAAGAACGGATGCACTGAAGAACTAACAATAAGAGAAGGTTAAGATCCGAAAAACTGAGGAACGGATAAGCTGAATAATAGTTTAACTAAAGATATCATAAACAAAAGAACTAAACACATACAAAACAAAACTGAACAGATGAAGAACGGACGAGCTGAATAATTAAAGATCTGAATATCTGAAAAATTGAACAACTGAACAGCTGAAGATTCGAAGATTTGAAGAACTGGAGGAATGTAGAACTAAAGAACTGAAGAACTGGTGAACTAAATCACTGAATAACTGAAGAGCTGAAGAAATGAAGAACTGGAGATAAGAATGTATAAAAAACTAAAGAACTCAAGAGCTAAAGAACACAACAGCTAAAAAAAAATAGAATTGCAGATATAAAGAACTGGAGAACTGAATCTTTGATTAATCGAATTTTTAAAGATTTGAAGATCTGAAGAGCTGCCGAATTAAAGAACCGGAGAAGCGGGAAGCTTGAGAACTAGAGAAATGAAAAACGTAAGAAATGAAATACTGATATAAACAAATGAAAAGCTGAATTATTAGCGATATATAACTGAAAATATAAAAAAAAAATAGGGAGCCGAAAAATTGAACAACTGGAGATTTGAAGAAATGAAAAACTGAAGAGCCAAAAAGCTGAAGGACTCATGAACTTCATAATTGATTCTGAACTACAGAACTGCACTGCCGCTAACCGCAAGTCGAGCACATCTTTATATGGAGGCCCATATACAGATGTGCTCGACTTGCGGTTAGCGGCATTGCGGAGCTTGTATAACTAAATAACTTCAGTACTGATAATATAGTAAACTGCAGAACTGATGATCTGGAGAACTAAAAATATGAAAACTAAAGAACTAAAAAGCTTAACATGGCTGAACCCTTATCCTTACTTGATACTTTTTAGGCACTAAAAACAACATGAAAAAATCATAACTCCTTTGATTCTTAACCGGTTTTGACCAAACGAACCGGTTAGGTCTCTAGTTTTCAAACCTGGAAAGAGAATTGGCATTGGTCACATGGTTCTGGAATAATTCCGGGGACGAGTGGAGTACCTTTTTTCTCAAATCAAATGACCGTGCTAAAAGTCTTGAAACTCATTTTTCGTTGTGTCCTATTTCATGAAATTACGAGACATGTTCTTGTTGCCTAATTTAAGGTTCCTTGGTGGGTTCTAGGTTCTGTGGCATTCTGGAAACCTGGTCCCCCTGGGGAAGTGGCCACTTTTCGGTTTGATCCGAAACCCATCTTGCGACGACTCAAACTTCATGATTTCGCGAACCGAGCTCAACAGAGCCTAATTTGAGGTACCTGAGGGGTGCTGGTTAGGTTTCGTGGCATTCCGGGAATCAGGTTCCCCCGTGCAATGGCCATTATTCGATATGATCTTAACTCCATCTTGCGACGTTTCAAACTTCTATTCTAAGAGTCTATTTCGAGGAACCTGCGTGGTGCTGGTCAGGTTCCGTGTCATTCCGGGATCATGGTTCCCCGGGCAAGTGGCCACTTTTGATGTGCATCTAAAACCCTTCTTGCGAAGTCTCAAACTTTGTGGTTTTGCGAAACGTGCTCAAAGAGTTTATTTTGAGATACCTGATCGGTGCTGGTGATGTTTTGTGGCAACCTTGTTCCCCCGGGAAGGTGGCCACTTTTCGATGTGATCTGAAAGCCATCTTGTGACGTCTGAAACTTCATGATTTTGCGAAACGAGCTGAATAGGACACAAGTGTGATACGATACAGGATGGGTTTCATAATGCATCAAAAAGTTTCCCGGTAAACCAGATTCCCTGAACGCCACATACACCACTCAAATACCTTGGAAAAATCTCTATGGAAAATGTCTTATGAAATCATTAAGTTTGTCGCGAGATGGGCTTCAGATCACTACAAAAAATGGCCACATTCCCGGAAGAACCAGGTTCGCGGAATGCCACGGAACCTGACGAACACAATTCATGTACCTCTAAATAGACTCTATTGAGCTCGTTTTGCGAAATCATGAAGTTTGATACGTCGCAAGATGGGTTTCAGATCACTTCAAAAGTGGCCACTTCCTCGGGGGAACCAGTTTCCTGGAATACCACGCAACCTAACCAGTACCACTCAGGTACCTCAAATTAGACTCTGTTGAACCTTGGAGGACGCACTATTGAACATGTCTCGTGATTTCATAGAGTAGAACCCACCAAAAAATGAGTTTTAAGACTTTTAGCAAGGTCATTTGATTTGAGAAAAAAGGTACCCCACTCGACCCCGGAATTATTCCAGAACCATGTGGACAATGCCACCCAGGTTTGAAAACTAGAGACCTAACCGGTTCGTTTGGTAGGTGAATCGTCAAAATCGGTTAAGCATCAAATGAGTTAAATTTTTTAAAGTCATTTTTAGTGCCTCTAGAAAAAGTATCAAGGGACCTTATCCTCCCTGAACAGAAAAACTGAAGAACAGGAAAACTTAAGAACTAAAGAACTGAAAAGCTGATTAAATGAAAAAGAAACAAGAGATCCGAAAAACTAAACATCAGAACAACTGAGGAACTGGAAATTGAAAGATTTGAAGAACTAAAGAACTGTTAAACTGAAAACAGTAAAACCGAAAAACTGGAGAACTGAGAAGCTAAATAATTTAAGATGAAAAGCAGAAGAAGTGAAAAACTAAAAACTGTAGATCTGAATATAAAAAAGATAAAATAACTGAAGAATTGAGGAGCTGAAGACTTAAAAAACTGAAGATAAGGAAAACTAAAAATTGAAGAACCGAACAACTGTAGAACTGTAGATTTGAAGATTTGGAGAACTGAGGAACTGGAGATCTAAAAAACTGGAGGACTGAACAACTATAGAACTAAAGAGCTGAAGAACTGAAAATTAGAAAAAATAAAGTATCGAAAACTGACGAGCTCAATAACTGAAAAACTGAAAATTTGAAAAGCTCTAGAAGTGATGATAAGAATAGATAACAAAAGACTGAAAAACTGAAGAGCAGAATAATAAAAGATAAAAAAAAATTCCGAAAAACAAAAAACTTATGTTTCGAAGATTTAAAGAACTGAAGAACTGTAGAACTGAAAAACTGAAGAACTGAACTAAAGAGCCGAAAAATAGAGTAATTGAAAAACTTGGGATATGGAAAGGTGAAGACCTGAAGAACTAAGATCTGAAAAACTGAAGCGCTCAAGGACTAAAATACATAAGAACTGAGAAACTGAAGAAGCTCAAGTGAAGGCAAAATAGGAACAACTTCCCAATCAATGATACCTTTTTATCCATAAATCCGAAGAACATTAGGCCGTAGGTCATTAGGCCGAAAGGCCGTTAGGTTGAATGGTCATTGGGCCGAAAAGACATTCGGTCGAATAAAAAGAAAAAGGTGGGTAATGTGAAGTGAGAAATCATTCCTTCCTTTTTCCTTCTTTCTTCTTTCCTCTTTCTTATTTTTTCATCTTTTTTCCTTCCTCCATCTAACTCATTTTTTCTTTTGCCTTTTTCCTTTACCTTTCTTGTTTTTTCATCATTCTTTTCATTTTTTTCTGCTTCTTTCTTCATTTTTTCTTCTTACTTCTTTTGTTTTCGTTTTAAGTATTTCTTCATCCTTTTTATTTACTACTTTTTACTTTATATTCATTTATTTTCATAAACTTAAGGTCCTGTCTTTTCTGTTTTGGATTTATTCCCTTCTTCCATTTCCTTCTTGAATTTTTTTTCTCATTTTTTTCTTCCTTCATCCTTTTTCCTTCTTCCCTTTTGCTTCTGGTTTCTTCCTTTTTTTTTCATTCTTCCTTCTTTCTTCTTCATTCTTTTCAATATGAGTTCTTTTTTCTTTTCTTTTTCTTTCTTCTCACTTCTTCCATTTCTTTTTTTGCGTATTCCTCATTCCGTTTTATTTGTTCTTCCTTTTTTTCTTCTTCTTTCTTCCTTTTTTATCCTTGGTTTATTTATCTTCCTTCTAACTTTTCACTTTTTTCTTTTCATCCCGAGCAGGAGAAATTAACTCAATAATACCTCATTCTGTTATTGATACCATACTCTGTTTCTAACTAGCCTTGCATAAAAGGAAAAATACTATAAAATAATACCAAAAATTAATATGCACAATATTTTAGGCATTACATACTGTGTTATTACAATACCAAACGCATCACAAATTATTATTCGTTTTGTATTGGAATATCAGTATTTTTGGTATTTTACCTTTATCGCGAGACTAGTTCATACCAAGTTCTGTTATGGAGGTCATCGCATCTGATCGGGATTTCTCACATTTTTTTTCTCACTTTCACTTCCCATACCTCACTACTCACTTCTCATCTATCACCTCCCGCTACTCATTTTCCACTTCTCACTACTCATATCTCACTTCACATATATCGTTTCTCACTTTTCACTTCTCACTTTCCACTTCTCGCTTCTTACTTATCATTCATTTCTCATATCTCACTTCTCATTACCTTCTTTTGTATCTCACTTCTCATTCCTCACTTCTCATTCCTCCCTTCTCACTTCTTATTCCTCCCTTCTCACTTCTCATTCCTCACTTCTCATCCTTACATTTCACACCTCTTTTCTCACTTCCCATTACTCAAAACACACTTCTCACCTTTCATTTCTCACTTTTCACTGATTACTTCCCACTTCTCACATTTCTCTTCTAACTTGTCATTCGGCCTATGACCATTCGGTGAAGTAGCCTTCGATCAAAAGACCTCTTCGGCTTAATGACCCAGCATCATTTTTATCAAACTACTGCCTGGGATTCGTTCGACTTCTGATCGAAATCCGGCCACTGGAATTCACCACTCGGTGTCCTCCCAAGCAGATCTCCGTCGTCAATTTCGTCGTCGAGCCAACTATTAGGCTTCTATTATTACCGCGAGTGGCGTGCTGTGCATTCGATGACTGGTTGCGGCCGCAGTTGGCCATTCAAACTTTGGTACTGCTCTTCATATGGGACTGTAATTCGCTCGTTTTATCGCTTGTAATGCAAACGGCAAATCAGCCTCGCATTTATTAAGACAGATCCAGCTGGGCGGCGGTGGCGGCGGTGTGTGGCGATTGCCCCAGGTTGCCAATGGAGAAGGGTGTGCTCGAGCTGCGCTTCGTCCATCCATCCGCCGACTCTATTTTGATCCAGTCAACTTATCCACGCCGACGAACACCGGACGGTGGCGACGGGCAGCGACGACAGGAGCCTAGCGCCAAAAATTGCGAAATCGTTTAGTTGAAGGTCGATCGACAGCCATGGGCATTGGATGCCGGACGACAACACGACGCTGATGCTGGATGCTAACGCCGAGATGCTGTGCGGTGAGTCAGCTCACAAGGCTTCATCGGCGACCATGCCCAAGTCTTCCTCCCCGTCGTCACGCCGATGACTTTGGGTTGGATTGCGCTACTCGGTCCTAGGCGAGGAGTTGAATTAAACTTGTTAGATCGTTATGCGCTGCGGAATGGAGAATCGAAACAGTTGGATGTCACGCCGTTGCGGCTAGGGGGGAGGCGAATGTTCCATTGCAGGACTTCCAATTGGAAGAAGTCCCCGGCGAAGTCCGCGAGTGTGGATGCATTGGAAGGCGCATGCCGAATGAATTACTCATCGCAGTGGAAAATTTATGGCTTCATTCTTGTGCTAGGTTTGGTTTTGCAGCCCCGGAGAGACGTACAACGAGTGCAACAACTGGGCGATTGAGTTGCTCAATCGAGTTTTATGATGCGATTGTTTGGAGGCTTTCTTGCGAAGAAAAATGATGCTGCATCAGCTATATGGGATCCAATTCATATTCAGAGAGGAGGTTTCACCAAATGTATGTGTCACATGATTGCACTTCTAATTTACAAATAATAATGAATTCAAATTCTATACACCTAAATTATTTTCAATTTCATTTTGCATATATTAGGAATATGTACAATTCATTTGAAATTCTATCATGGGAAAAACAAATTCAAAGTCGTCATACTGAGCACCATGCAGTTATGTTGAAGTTACCACCAAACAGCTTCCGAAAGATTGACGTTATCTTGATCCTAACAGTAGTAGTCCGCCAAACCCCGCTCGAGATAAGCCCATCGATTTTTGGAAACCCTATCACCTTCAGCGACTTCCCCTCCGATGATTGACATATTACGAGTTAATTGAGTGCTCAGAAGCGCAGCCTAATACCGGCCCACTCAATCCGTCATCGCAGATTAAATCGACTCCCAAAGGACGACTTCGGCGCGACTTTGTATCGGGCAAACGAGTTTCGTTACATCGCCGGCCCCGTAGCTCGGCTCTCCAGCATGACTTAATTCATCGATGATAAATTGAAGCCACCTCCAATCCAGCAGAGGCTCATGTCACCTCGCCGGCTGACTGCTAACTATATGGTTAGTAGTTGCAGTCGATCCGTATCGGCAAAGCACTTAAGATAACGAGCGAACTCCGGTGACGACGTCGGCGCACAGAAGCTCACACTCGTTGTTGGTTCGATATGTAGAAGCAATTTTTCAAGCAGAAAATCCATTGGCTAAAGTCGACCGACCATCAAAGGCAAATCTAATTATTAATGAACACATGCATTCTGCCCAGGTAAATCGGTTCGCCATTATACATGCACAAATGATAATTAAAAATAATTGATTCTCCGTTACCCAGCTGCTAGAATCCGAAGAAAACCGGGTGACACCGTTTTCTTCCACATTTCACGCAGGGCATTTGTCAGCTTTATGGCTCGGGCCCGGGGAGCTGGGGCCCATTCTAAATTGAATGATATATTGGTGGGCAAGCGTTTGCTATAGGGCGTCGCGTCTCAGTCGGTGGTGGTCAATGCGATAAACTTGTCAGCTGTCTCACGACAGTTCTGATTAATAAACCCTTGCTTGCGGAACATTGGACAAGGTCGGAGAATCGTCCGACATCGGGGGAGAACATGTTTTCGCTAGAAAGAATAAATCCTGTGCAGTAGACTCCACCCTGTAATTTTGCTACATTGTTGGAGGGAAATTTCTGGTTCCTGGTTGTTACCGTTGGTGTGTAGTGCTATCAAGGGTAGTATTTGATTTGCACATATTATACCGTTAGGTATCTTGCAAATAATTTATTTGTCACTTGGGAGTTGTTCGAATTCATAGATGGTTTGAGAATGGCTAAATTGTCTTATCTACTAACTGAAATGTTCTCAGTCGAACAAAGGAAACTGCAGAAGAAATTAGTAGCATTCTAATGAAAGAGATTAGATAATGGATCATTTGAGCATGAGCATGAGCATGATGACCTTGCATTTCGTCAATGGTCAATTACTGGTCACGTCTTTACAGTCGATCGGTCAATGGGAAGGAAATGATGATGCATTCACTCGCCCAGTGCCCAGTATAGATAGTGTAGAAAAATAAGCAGAATGGGATGGATTCCATTTCCAGTCCTTCCATTTGCAGATTCTGCAAAATTTAAGCATTAAATGCGGAGGGAAGACCATTAGGTCGAAAGTCATTTGGCCAAATAGGTTATTTAGTAGAAAGGCCTATGTGGACGAACATGTCGTTTGACCGAACAGGTCTTTTGGGCGAAAACGCGGTTTGGCCTTAATGATCGTTTGGCAACAAGACCACAAGACCACTGTAAAAAGTAAAAAATGAGAAATGAGTGTGTGAAATGTTAGCAAGAGTGAGGCCTCACACTTCTCGCTTTTCACAGTGGAAAATGAGAAATGAATAATAAGCAGTAAGAAGGAATAAGCGAGATGTCTAACTTTTTAAATCTCACCGCAAAAACGAAGAAGTGTGAAATGAATTGTGAGAAATGAGAAGTGAGAAATGAGACGTCTCACTCATCATTTCTCAATCCCCATTTATTACTTAATATCTGGGACACCGCATCTTTCCCGGTCGACGGGATGCAAGGTATCTTAGTGAAGGTACCCAAAAAGGGTGACCTGACTGAATGCGATAACTGGCGATGCATTATGTTGCAGTGTACCGATCTCAAAGTTCTATGCGAGACCGATGCGACTCTCCAGCGGCAGCAGGCCGGATTCCATGCTGGAAGATCGTGTGTGGGCCATATTGTCACGCTCCGTATAATTCTGGAGCAGATCAACGAATTCCAAGAGTCCCTTCACTTGGTATTCATTGACTACGAAAAAGCTTTCGACCGTCTCAATCACGAGAATATGAGGGGCGCCCTGAGATGCAAGGGGGTTAGTAAGAAAATCATCGGCCTCATCGAGGCACAGTACGAGGCCTTCTCGTGTAGAGTGCTGCACAATGGGGTCTTGTCCGACCCTATCCAGGTTGTCCTCGCTCAACGACGCTCTGATATGCTCAACGACCTTGCCGAGCACTCCTCTTGGGCAGGCTTAGTCATCAACGTCAACAAAACCAAATCGTTGGATGTAAACACGGTGACCCCTTCCAGTTTCACAGTAGCCGGGCAACGAGTGGAGAATGTTGAAAGCTTCTAATATCTTGGTATTCCCGTTACGCTGGGATATGGATACTCTGAAGTAGTGCGTAACGGTGTAAATCCGGTCATATCGCCAGGCTCGGTACAACATTGAAGCTGACAATATGACGTCCCTAACCCCGAATCCCAAGGTGTCAGGCGACCCGTGCTAAGGGGATGAATGACCTGGGGGTGAAACAATTAGCCAGGCAGTTAACGGAGCCTGTAATGCTGGGTAGACACTCTTCATGTTGCATTACGGAGTAAGATCTACCACACTGTGCTCTAGTTCTTACTATTCTTGTTAATACTTATGAGTGATGGTCGGAAGAGTATGGAACGACTATAATTTGCTTTTAGATGACCCATTTTTTGCTCCTTTTGGATGGAGTCAATGGAGTAAATTGTAAAAACGTAACTCAATCTTAGGCTGGTTTCGAAGCCGACGACATGAATCTCCAAGCTCCAGAGCGCTGATTAATTAGGAAAGAAGCGGATACGAATTTGGTGGATCTGCTGAACCCTCTGACTGATTAGAGCTCTGTGTAAAGGTGAGATTCGGAAATGCCAAACGCAATAAAATCAGATCTCTATACAAAAACGAATACGGAACTCATAAGAAGAAGCAAAAATATGTTTGAACTTCAGTACCGATGCATGGTCAGTATTATCCCACTTATTGTTGAGCCGAAACTGATTGAGGGGCGCGCCTTTGAGAGCTGGTATAAGCCATTTTTCGAAGGGTATAAATAGCGGTACCTTAATCTAAAGAGGCCTTACATTAAGCTTGAGAAATATATGAATAAAAAATGACTACTTCATTTCTTCTCGATAGAAATGGAGCAGAAATACATGCACTAAACAAATGACACGGGTATACTACAAAAGTTCAATGAAATGGACGCAGTGGTTCATCCCGAACAAAAAAAAAAATATCTTGGTAGCCAAATGGCGTCATAAGGTCGAAGGACAAAAGGTTGAAAGGACAAAAGGTTGAAAGGACAAAAGGTCGAAAGGTCGAAAGGACAAAAGGTCAAAAGGACAAAAGGTCGAAAGGACAAAAGGTCGAAAGGACAAATGGTCGAAAGGACAAAAGGTCGAAAGGACAAAAGGTCGAAAGGACAAAAGATCGAAAGGACAAAAGGTCGAAAGGACAAAAGGTCGAAAGGACAAAAGGACAAAAGGTCAAAAGGACAAAAGATTGAAAGGACAAAAGGTCGAAAGGATAAAAGGTAGAAAGGATAGAAGGTCGAAAAGACAAAAGGTCGAAAACAAGAGGTCGAAAGGATAAAATGTCGAAAAGTCAAAAGGTCGAAAGTCAAAAAATTGAAGAGATAAAGGTCGAAAGACAAATAATTGAAATTAGAAGAGGTCGAAATGACAAATGGTCGAAGGAAAAACGGGTCGAAAAAATAACAGAAGGTTAAATGAAAAACAGATCAAAAAAACATTAAAGTTTCCCGTCTGAATGCGGTCTTGGGCGTTAGAGGGTTACTAGTTGACTTCAAAATGAAACACAAACATTCACAAATCACGTAAGGGAGGGGGTTGAGCGAAGTGTGATGATCTATACAAAGGGAGGGAGGGTTGAAAATTCGGAATTTTTGCGTTACGTATTCAATGGATCTTCCCTAATGCAAGTTTTGGCAATGCCATACCCCTCCCAACTTCACAGCGTAACGTAACGGTTTCTAATAATAAAAATAAATGTATTTTGTATATTCGTGCATAGTTAGGCCGTTACAAATATTTAATTAACTTTTTGTCCTACTGGTCTGCGAAAGGTCAAGGGGGGGGGGGATAATAGAAAATAAATATTAAAATGAAAAAAATCAAAAAACTCCTCGGATTTGTAAAAGAATGTTTTGAAAATCCTCAAAATTATCCGAATTTTATTTTGTTGCAACCTCAAAATATTATTTTTTGGCAAAAAAATCTGAGGGGGGGGCCTTACTTAAAAACAAATTTTGTGAACAAAAACGTATCATCTTTTGAGCACATAAAAATAAATTACTGTCATTAGAAGATGGTATGTTAAGCTAAAATTATATATTTTGAATTATCATTTTGATAAAAATGAGTGAAGAACTATTTTCATGAATTACAATTGAAGGTAATAAAGCCTAGCAATACTTTGATAAAAATAAGAATACCCTACGTTTTACCAAAAGGAAAATTCTAGAATGAAATGTTTTCAAGTGTTGGTATTTCATATGCGGTAGAAAAATGCGAAACTCGACAGAACAGGTTATGAATAAAAGAATGAAAAGAATCAACAATAAAAATAAGGTTAAACGCAAAAAAATATTAACGTGGGAAACTCGAATGACAAGCCTTTGATTAAAAGAAGGAAAAATTCAACAATAAAATATAATCAGGCGAAACACAAATAAATATAAATATGTGAATCTCGAAAGAACGGCCTATGACTAAAAGAAGGAAAAATTCAACAATAAAATATCAGGTAAAACATAAATGTGCAAAGGAATGGTTGATTAACATTCGACGTTTTGCCCAATTTTTTCGACCTTCGACCTTTTGTTCAACAACCGCAATTTCTATCTTTTGTTCTTTCAACTTTTTGTCTTCGACTTTTTCATTTTCAACCCTTTGTCTTTCGACCTTTTTTCTTCCGACCTTTTGTCCTTCGACCTAATGTACATCAACCTTTTGGCTCAGATTTTTTTGTTCGACCTTTCGACCTTTTGTCCTTTCGACCTTTTGGCTTAGATTTTTTTGTTTAGACCTTTCGACCTTTTGACCTTTCAACCTTTAGACCTTTCGATTTTTTGTCCTTTCGACCTTTTGGCCTTCGACCTTTTCTGCCGTAATCTGAAAAATTGACGTATACGCCATTTTCCAAAAATGGTGTTAACGAGTAGTACTCATCGAGCTCTTTAACAGAAAAATGGAAATCATGTAGGTTGTAATTTGGCGCATACGCCACTTTGTCAGATTACGGCAGTTTGACCTTTCGACCTATTGTCCTTTCGACCTTTTGACCTTCGACCTTTTGGCTCAGATTTTTTTGTTTCGACCTTTTGACCCTTCGACCTTTTGTCCTTTCAACCTTTTGTTCTTTCGACCTTTTGTCCTTTCGACCTTTTGTTCTTTCGACCTTTTGACCTTTCGACCTTTTGACTCAGATTTTGTCCCTTCGACCTTTTGTCCTTTCGACCTTTTGTCCTGCGACCTTTTGTCCTTCTACCTTTTGTCCTTCGACCTTTTGTCCTGCGACCTTTTGTCCTTCTACCTTTTGACCTTCGACCTTTTGTCCTACAACCCGGATCAAGAAAGCAAGGGCTGCCTTTGCGAGTTTAAGAAATATCTGGAAGAACAGGCAGATAAGTGAACGGACCAAAATACGAATTTTCAACTCTAACGTGAAATCTGTGCTGTTATACGCTAGCGAAACATGTTGTGTATCAGTGGAGGACACTTAACGGCTGCAGGTGTTCATCAACAGATGCCTGCGGTATATAATTCGGGCGTTGTCACATCGCAGCAGAGGCAGACCCAAAGGCTCATGGCGGCGAAGCCTCAATAAAGAAATAAAAGAAATCGACCGATAGCTGGACATCACTCAGGATGGAGATCTTTCAAGTCGGCCCTTTGCACCACCGGAGGTGTATAGGATCCATAAGTAAAGTAAAAGTAAGTTCCGACTTCTTTGGATTGATAGAATGCTGGATCTGCCCATTGGATTCCAAGCATGAACAACTCTTCCGTATCTTTGGAATCTTGCGCCGATGTCGTCCTTGACGACGACAACCGCTGTCGCAAGCAGAACTCTTGACGAAATTGGATTGGGAAGCAGTTTAGGCGAGCTCCTTTTGATTTCAGCAGTGCGTCTTTGTCCACCACGGATAGTTGTTAAAATGTGGAACGTTGGTGTAGAAGGCGATTGTCCTTACAAGCCACACATCTTCCTACGGTAAATTGCACTGAATTATAGCTGTTCTTCACTGCTGTCGCTTTGGGTTTAGGCGCAAGCGTGGGTTGGTGAAAAGTCTTAACATCCTGTCTTGGTGGAAATGTTTCCAAAACTTGGATTCACTTACGAAGGAATTCAGTGATGTCCTGCGTATCCACGTATCTTGTTCTTTGGAAGCCGCAAATTCCTCCCATGCACGGCGAATGTATAGATTCAATCGTATTACGAGGAGATCTACCAGCAGCAGATTTTTATAATCCACCCATTGCACGATTCGATCGAGTTTTTTTTTGCAAAATTCGATCAAATCCTTCTACTAAAGATCGTAACTCGATCACAGATTCCTTGGAAGTTTCAGCGAGTACACTAGGCTCTCCGGTTCACCGAGGAGATACCCCTATGATAATGGATTTTTTTTAGTAAGGTGAACATATCTTGATAGCTCAACCAGTCTTCGATTTCACCACAGACTGTTTGGAGCTTTATCTGAGGCAAACGAACATAGTCCAAAACACCAAACATTGAAGTATCACGAACAGAATGATTCAAATCGGTTGGCTCATGCAACTCTTTTGCTTTGTTCTATATTTAGAAAGGACTTTTTCGTAGTATTGCTCGCTGATCTGCCGCCTCAATTTATCATCGTATTTCTTCCCATCCAAGAAAACGTCGTGTGACTTCAGGTCAACTAAAGCTTCACTAAATTTCTCCCACATCTCATCGATTTTGTCTAAGCGAACTTCAATTTGGGTAATCGTCGTTTGCTCATTGAACCGTTCGAGGAAGGCTGGAATGTCGTTGAATGAAGCCGTTACTTTCTCTAGCTATGTTTTCAACTGCTTTATGGAGGATCCCTCCCCAGTAACATTTTGGTTTTATAATGGCTCTTGTAGAATTAATAATGGTTTTAAAGAGCGTCATAAAACTAAAAATGTTACTTGGGTTCTTGTGGTAGGTACCATGATGCGAGGTCAGTTGTGTGGTAGAGAGAGAAGTGATGTAGTATGCCGCGTGTATTATTCCTTCGGCGGGCATATACTGCCCTTAATTACTGACCTGACAGAACAGGTCAGTGCTCTAAAGTAATCCAAATTCACAGAAAGATGCCTCGCCCAATGACCAATGACGTCACACCAAGCAGGGTACTACAGTGGTGACTCGAGTGGGAGAGCAGAATAACATGGCGTGTAATATCCAAAAAAAAAACTTGGGTTCGGCTAGACATATACAGTGGCGACCTACCTGGAGATAGCAACAGCGACACAGTTCCAAAATTCTAGCTTATACACCAGCATTTGATCATCAACTTATTAAAGCTCATGCTGTGGTTAATATGTGGCGGTAATGTGGTAATTCATCCAAAAACTTCTAAAGTGATTCAAACAAGGAATTCCTTTACGAATTTCTCTAAAAATAACGTAAACAACTCTTTCGGAACTTTGTTTTTGGGAATTCCTCCAGGAAATCAATTCCTGGAGAAACTTTTCAACTAATTTCAGATAAAAAACCATCAGAAGAGTTTCTGGAGAAACAAACGGAGGAATTCCTTTGAGAAACTTTTGGAGGAATTTCTGGAGAAGCTTCCGGAGGAGTTCCTAGAGGAACTTCTGGAGGAATTCCTGGTGGAACTTCTGGAGGAACTTCCGGACGAATTCCTAGAGGAAATGCCAGAGAAATTCCTGGCGAACTTCCTGAGGAATTTCTGGACGAACTTTTGGAGAAATTCATAGGGAACTTCGGGAAGAATTCCCGGAGAAGCTTCCGGAGGAACTTCCGCAGAAAATTATTGGAGGAACTTCCGAAGGAAGGAATTTCCGGAAAAATTCCTGGAGGAACTTCCGAAGGAAGAAATTTCCGGAGGAATTCCTGGAGGAGCTTCCGGAGGATTTTTTGGAGAAACTTCTGGAGGATCTTCCGGAAGAACTCCTGGAGGAACAACCGAAACAACTCCTGGAGGAACTTCCGGAGGAAGTCCTGAAGGAACTTCAGGGTGAGTTCCGGGAGGTACTTCCGGAAGAGGTCCAGAAAGAAACTTCCAGAGGAGGTCCTGGATGAACTTCCAGAGAAGTTCCTGGAGGAACTTCCGGAGGAACTACTGGAGATACTTCCAAAGCAACTCCTGTAGGAAATTCATAAGGAACTCATGGAGGATCTTCAAAAGGAACTCCTGTAAGAACTTCCGGGGGGACTCCTGGAGGATCTTCCGGGATAATTGCTGGAGGGACTTCCGGAGGAACTCCTGGAGGAACTTAATTCCTGGAGTTACTTCCGGATGAATTCCTGGAGGAGCTTCTGGATGTTTTTGTGGATGAATTGCTGGAGGAACTTGCGGAGGAACTTCTGAAGGAATATTTAGAGGATTTTTTTGATGGAATTCCGAACGAACTCGTTGAGAAACTTCCGAAGAAACTCTTGAGAATTTTTGACGTTTGAAATCAGTTCAAGCTGACCCACGCCGACGCACGCCGCCGTCGATCACCAGCGGCGTGACATGCCATGCCGCCGACGATGAATTTTTAAATTGGCGCAGAGTTCTAATAAGAACAGGGCATATGCGAAATTGTTAGATGCTTATACAATAAATGTAGGTTCACAAACATATATTGTTGGAAAAGCTTGCAAAATTGTAAGGTGCATACAATATTTGTATAAGATTTTGGCATACGTGGAGAATCTTGTAGGATCTCGACTGGTTACGGAAACTGGACCTTCTGCTGTCGAAGAGAATTGAGCAACTCCATACTCTCGTTATTATTTCGGCCCTCTGTTTATCCAAAGGGAAGCAGTATATGCGAATACCTATACCGCATATACCGCTTTGAGAATAGGTCATATGTGCAAAAGAGAGTCTCTCTTTAGTTTCATCCTCTTTCGATTATTATAGAACTATACAAAAGTTTACTCCGGATTTTTTTGGCAGATATCTAAAGACAATAGCTTTGACTAGCGTGCTCAAGTGGAAATATAACAAAACATGCAGATCTAGCTTATCTATTGGCGAAAAAGAGCGCAAACAAAGAGAGCCTCTCTTTTGCACATACACGCGTAAAATTAATAACACAGAGATGTGTTTGCTTCACACAAAACGGACCTAATGCAGAACATCACCTAGATGAGCGACAGTTACACAGCCACAAAAATAGCTCGTGTGGTTTTATTGAAGCTTGGATTTCAATAATTTCAACAGTATTTGTTTCCTCATGAAACAAGGAATCTGTACAAACGTTTACATGTTAAAAAGGATCGTTATCACGACCGTACGAGCCATTTTTATGCCTGTGTAACTGTCGCTCATCTAGGTGTTGTTCTGCATTAGGTCCGTTTTGTGTGAAGCAAACACATCTCTGTGTTATTGATTTTAAGCGTGTACGACCTATTCTCAAAGCAATCAAGAATAGTTTTTGTCGCCGATTTTTGGTTTGCTGGATGGTATGAAAATGCTCGACGTTCACCGCGAAACATTCGTCCGGATTGCCTGCTTCATCGGATGGTCTGTTGTGCTCATCATTTTCGTCTCGTTTTTGATAGCGACTACTAGTCAGGGATTAAATCCAAAAGAGAAGGAAAAGTCTCTCACTTATCATCTCTGTATACACGCTTAAAGTCAAGTACACATCGCATGAATAGCTTTCACACATCCCGGCGACGCCTTGGCCAACTCTCACTATGAGTGAAAATTTTGTGTGAAACATAAGCAGTCGCTGTGTACTGTCTCACATGTGCATGATATGTGTAAGTGAGTTTGCCTCGAACTGTCAAAGTCCCTTCGGGTCGCTATGATGGCGAACGTGTGCAGAATGTGTTACAAGAAATCGTACTTTTTCGGAGGTTTTTCCTTTTGTTTTGATGGCGAAACAAAAAAAAAAGTGCGAATACAATCATCGCACTTTGTTTTGTTGATCAAAACGATTGGAGAAGCCTCCGAATAAGTATGGAAAAGTTGGCTTACTTAAACATTAATTTGAAAACATACAATTGAGGTTAGGTTCGATTTCCGACTGCTCTCTCGCTGTGTAAAATGAACTCACCGAAAATCATCGGCCATCGGTTACACAAAAATGAGTAACATCGTAGTTACTCATAATATGAGTTGTTCCAGGAGGAGCCCGTTTTGTGTGAACGGAACACAAAAATATGTAAGTCATTTTAAGCGTGTACCGTGCGGGACCGAAATCCGTACAGCACCGAAATCCGTCCACCTCATGAGATATCAATAAATTAAAGGAGGTTAAAGGTAATTAATGTAGGAATAAAAAAACTTATCCTGTTAAGATACTTGAAATTATGCTTCTAGGGCATAGAATTGGAAAGAAGGCTTTGAAATTAAATCAACAAAAAGCAAAAACATATCTCCACCCACCAAACGCGGAGTTCGTGCCGCCATTTTGTTTTCGGGTAGAGCATAATTGCACCAAAAGTAACTGTGTTTTAATTGCTAATTGCAAATCATTACATAAGATAAGCGGAATACAAATCGAAGGGATCGCTTCTCAAGGTGCGTATCGAACTATTAACAGTAGTAGTTTAGTCAATCAGACTGTTTCAATTTAAATATTTAGTTAAGAAATAGCTGTACGGATTTTGATCCTTTGATTCGAAATCCGTCCACGGTGGACGGATTTCGAGTCAGGAGTAGTTGATTTAATTCATTATTTTATCATGTTTTTCGTAGTTTTTAATGAGTAAATGTGAAACACTTCAAAAGTAGAAGCCTTCATGCGCCTGTGTCAATGACAAACGTTTTATTCAAATTCGATTCCTATTTTCTAATGACATTTTCATATACTAAGGTGCTTAAGTGTACGGATTTCGATGCCCCACGGTACATATACGATATGATGCATACCGCGAGAGACGTGTTTCGTGAGCTGTCATGATAAAGAACTGATTCGGGGGGCTAACCTCATGATAAATTTCTTCTGAAAAGCTCCAAACGCGAGGAGGACTAGCTCTGATGATGCAATTCAACTTGTTCTGCACCGCTGTGAGGTCCCTAACACAAAAGAGTATTAGAAGAAACCGAGAATCATCACTTCTCTGTGGGGGCTGCCTATCCGATTCTGTTTTTTGCACTTGTACAAGATTGATAAATTTATTATCATGGCTTGTTATGATTCGGAACAGTTTTTGCCTTTCTTTTATCATTGTTCGTTATCTATCGAGAGCGATTTCTACAGTAGATATAATCTGGGCAGGCATCATAATCGTACAGTAGATTTTTCTTGTACCTATGTTTGTTTTGCTCAGGCGACTATCTGGCTCTCTATCTGGTATCTACTATCAATCTACTTGTGTGATGTGGAATTGTCATAAGTTTCCTATTAGGTCCTTCGGGTATCTTTGTTTTTATTTTATTATCTGCTGATATCTATGCCTCATTAAAATTATTTTCTATATAATAAAAATGAAATGGACTGTGTTTGTATCCGCATAACTCGAAAACGGCTGGATGGATTTTCTTCATTCCTTCAGCAAGTATGTTGGTTATCGTTTCCGACGGGTTTATATGATATTTCCTCATGCGAAAATTACGTAAAAAGTTTAGTAAATAGTGAAAAATTAAAATTATGATTTGTTTGGAATCTTCGCATGGGCAGTTCACAACGCGCTTTATCGCCTACTATGCAGGTCAACGTCTGCCGGGTCGACTAGTATTTGATAATTTGTTTCAATGTTGTTGAAGTACAATCAAAAGCTGCAAAGATTCTTTATCCAAGAACTTTCTATAAATGTACAATTTGTTATAATATTTATGGATTATTACAATTATCAGTGGTTAAAATAAACGATTAAATATATCAAAATCAACAAAAGTAGGTAGACATTAAAAAAGGGAGATTAAATTTCAATACATGTTGAATTTTCATAGAAAAATCTTTCTATATTCAATATTACCTTGCAGTCAGTCATATTACCTAACAATTAATCAGTCTATTTTAACTTTTTACAACAAATATTGACATAATCTAACAGTTTTTCACTGTGAAATTCTGAAATAGATCTCAAATTAATGGTCGATTTACATAACTATGTTGAAATCGAAAAATAATTTAAATTTGCACATATGCGGTCAAGAACAGTGTTCTTGGTTTTAACTTCAATCAGTTTCACGCAGCATATCATTTTTAAAGCAAAGATATAAGGTGGACTTCAATTCAAAACTTGGATCAATCACATATCTGAACTTTTCTACTATTAATATAAATGTATTGTGTAATTATGTTCTATACTATTTATATGAAATAATTGGAGTAAAAGAAAAAATGTCAAGTTTCCAGAGACCGACTTTGAAATAAATCCTGCAACGTGCTATTTTTTTAATTTAACCATCTATAAATGTAATAATAAATTAATAAATTATTTATGTTGAAGTCTACAAACTCATTATTTTTGGAAAAAACTCAAATTTTACGATCATTTTAATACAGTTATCGAGGGGTGAGAATAGGGTTGAGAGTAGGTCACTGTTTCAACAGCTTAGAATGTGTTTAGTGCAAGAAAATTAATTAATTATGAAAGTCCTTTTCGAACGATTTTGTTATCGACCTCTTGGCTGTCAGTAATGTCGATGATGGTAATTGAAATAATCTTCATTTTTAATACGTTTTAAATAAATATAAACATATAATATGATTGGAATCCAGTAACTTTTCCACGGCTAGATTCCATAAATTTCTAGCATTCACAATTTATCAAATCCTACAAGAACCATTTGTTTTTTTTTTTGTAGATTTTTCTACACTTACATATATTATTAACAATAAACAAAACCTTATGCCTAACCATGTTTTACGTTTTCAATTTGCAAAATTAAATTACAAAATTGGTGTAATAATTTGTGCAATATAAAGTAGATATTGAAAAACATTAAAAACAAGACGAAAATATAACATAAATCCTTGCATAAATCTCAATAATATTTACTTGCTATTTGATTGACGGCATCAACAACTCCATCGAAAACATGTGTTGGCAGTCAATGGCAGCGATGACAAATGTTGCACCTCCCGTGTATACCGTTCGGAATAAACGAACATAAGTGTGAAACACAACACGTCAACTGTACTGTACCCTTACCGTACCGAAGTTTGAACTTGGGTTTGAAAATGAACTCGAACGCAAGTTCGGGTTTGAGTACATCATCGTGCGTTGCGGTTCGAACGAAAGAAGAGAGTTCAAAAAGAGTACGCGTACTCTTGTACCGAGCGGGTTTGATGTTCGTTGGGAAGACTGGTAAGGACCAGTACTGATAGTTTTCGTGATCGTCATGTGAAAGCGAGAACAGTTGCATTTCCATTTTCAAGAGACCAAATGAAAACGTAGCGGGCTCACAGTCACCTGTCACATTATATGCAGTCATGATGGGAATGTTGCTTTGTTTTGAGTTGTAATTTTCTAAATAGTTTTATTGAATCCGTGCAAATAACGATCACTAGTTGATAAAATGATTACATTGTTCCTGATTTTCAAGTTAGAAGTGACATTATTAAAGAAAAAACAGCTTGTTTACAATAGTTTGATGCTCTTTCGTGAAATTTTGCGGAATTCCTTTCATTGTTTATGTTTTCTATGAAAGCGGAAGAGATTAAAATGAAAATATCGCGTGACCTCTCTCAATAAAAATGAAAATAAGGACGAGATCACAGCGGGATAAAAAATACATCCGGTAAGATTGGAACGAAATGTATAATTCAGTCTTAGATTGGTCTATGCCAAGTGTTTTGGTCGAAATTGGTTAATAAATCACGAGCAGATTAAACTTTAGGTCAATCAACAAACCTCCATATAGGAAAAGTTGAATTTTATTATTAAAATAAATATGTGATAAAAGGAGCTCGTATTTTTCGTTTCGATGAGACGAAATCAAACGATTTTCGGGTCGAAGGAGAATCTTTTTTCGTAGTTTGTGGTGAAAAAATCTTTCCCTCACACCTTTTTTCTCTAGAACGAACCTGGAAAATCGTGCCTACTTGATGAAATTCTTTTTTCGTTTAATCATTTTTATGCCTCACTCACTTTTCGCGAGAATTTTCGGGAAACAATTACAAAAATTGTATAACCGGAACGGGATTCGAACCTACACTATAGACAAAAACGGCGTTGAGATGCGGTTATTTTAGTCATACCACCTGCATATAGAGGTTAGGTTGTTTGTTCCATAAAAGCTACTCTTTTTGCAATTGGTGTTGTTACGAAAAGGATGAAAGAAGTGAGAAAACGAGCAAAGCAACTTTTTGCGGCATGGGTATAGTGAGGGAAAAATTGTTATCTCTCATCAGACCTTTTTTCCTTTCCCACAAATCCATTTCTCAGCGAAAATCTGCGTGAGTGAGGACTCTCTGCTCTTGAGAATGAATGAGAAATACGATCGATTTATTGAATGAGCGTCTAGGTTTTGGACTGAAATTTCTTTAATCAGATCGCCATACCTCCTATCCTAGTTGAGATATCAGCTGATATCTAACGGAGACTTCACTTTTAAATCTATGAATTCCCAATATATATAGTTTTTCACGACACGTGCCTACGGTATATGGATAATCCTCTAGATAATTTACATACACCAAGGTCAGCTTGACTTCCCAATTTGTATTCCGTTCTTGTGGATCAATAATTCTCAACCCAGAATTAGATTTGGGACGAGCAGGCGCCTTGAAATCCACGCCAAGCAAACAAGCGACAAATCACGCGCACTAAAACAATAAAATCGCATTGACATTTAGGGAAGATCTTCGCTCTCCTGGGGTGTTCGCTGCCTTTCCGCTGTGCTCCCCGAGCCTAATGGGATTTAAATTGATTTATTTGTTTTTATGATAATTACATTCAATATATTTATGAGTTTATAACTGGCTGGCAGTGGGCTGTTTGCTATTGCGGCCAGAAGAGATTCAAACTTGTTTCTCTACTTTAGATCTAATTCGAGGACAGATGACAGATGATGATGGACGATCCAACTGACGAACGAATACTCGGCGGTTGATGGAAGAACGGACGGACGGCGGCAGTAATGATCCACTTTATATTTCCATTTCGAATGGCTTAATAGCGGGACCCCCGTACAAACGATCCGCCCATCCATCAGATGGGCGAAAATACGAAACAAATAGATATGAATTCGTGTTTATGCTTTTATGATACCCCCAACAATAATTAGATAGCCGGTTTTATTTGGGTTCGATTGTCACCCGGCTCTTTGCATAATTTGCATAACTCTGTGTGGGTTGTCCAGCTGACCCTGTAACTTAAAACATTAAATTGCTGGTTCTTAGGAGATGAGCTTAATTTTTCTCGACTTTTTTATGGAAGTTCAAATTTTTTCCACAATCTCCTTGGCATTAGCAACATAAGCTTCAAAAGCAAACCAAATCCCGTTGGGCACGTAGTGCGCTTGGGAAAGAAGTTATGTCACGGTAGGATCAGTCAAATGTCCATCACCAGCACCGTCGCCTGATCGATGGCATGTTTGTCCGGTCCTCCACCCATCTATGATGCGTGAAGGAACTTTAATGCCGGCAGCGTTGCCCCTGGCTAATTATTCGGACGAGTGAAAATGAGTTGGTTTTAGCCTGTGCCAGTCGTAAATCAGCGGAGTGGCTGCTTCATAGATGTGCAGCACGAGTCAACCAGTTTTCCGAGATGACGACGGACGGATCTCATACCTACGGCGTGTGATGCTTGCGATGACGAGTGGGCGTCACTTTGCGAGAGATTTGCTCGCCGCAGATGTTGACAACCTCGCGGAAACAACAAGCAAACAAGATGTCTACGTCGGTTCGGATCTGGTTCAGCGTGTGCCAACCAAGTCAAGCTCGCCGGCAAGAGAAGCAAATATGAAATTAATTAGATCGATCTTGATTCGGTCGCGGAGCGATGTCGTCGTCGCATTTCGAAGGACTTTGAAAGGCGAATGTCGTCTGACGGAGCCGCCTTCTAGAGTGGAAGGATGCAAAGCTGCATGGAGCAACGGATACGATAGGTACGACGCCCTCTCACCAAGTTGTCGCCAAGTAAACGGAGCAGTCACGAATCACGATCCCGAAAGAACTAATCTTCTCAATCAGAACAACGACGCGGTGTGTTACAACTGTGTTATGGCATTTTTTTTCTTCTTCGTAACAAATGCCGGCTCTACGGGTAAGAATAGCGTTGGGCAACATTTGAGCCAAATGACTCACTGAATTGCAAATCTAAATTGATACTTTGCGCAGAACGTCCGACTGCCGACCGAAACTTGAAGCAGAAGCTTCTTTTCAAAGCCAACAGAGCGCACCCGCCCGCGATCGTCTGTGGCGAAAATAATGATATCTTATGAGAGGTAACCCGATATCGGAGATCATCTCCGAGATGCTCGATAAGCATCGCATCTGCAGTGCGCTTTCACTGCGACATGCGACCGTGGGGCGGACCGTCGTGGCGGGGAAACTGTAACAGAGACAGTAGGAGGCTCCGGCGCACTGGAAACAGGGTTAAATTGATATCGCAATTCTGGAGAATAATGCCACAGATTAAGATGCCAGTGGGTTGCGGAATGACGGTCGTGAGTTTGTTTGAGAACTTGATGATGTAAATATTTTGGCCTGATGGCATCGGTTGCGGTATGTATGCTGGAAGCGGTGCAGCGTTGTTTATGTTTGGTGATATTGGGTAATAAGAAGTTCTAAGCAATCTGGTCAGTAAAGGCGGAATGTTAATACGTTAGAGGAGACGAGTTTGGTTGCCGATAAATTCGAAGAGACCATTGTTGGACACTTTTTTTGTTGGCTTGTCACACAAGGGAGGCAATCCATTAAGGCTGCATTATTAGTGGGAGTTTTCTTTTTCCCATACCGTCCAATTATCGTACAATCGTGTGTATTGATGGTGCTGTGGTGTAGTAGCCGCTTCCCGTTCCAGAGTTCACGAGCTCGAATCCAGGTAAGAGCGTTTTGCTTTTCCCCCCTGATGTATTGCTTAATTGCGGGCCGGGGGTACGGACTGGCGAAAGAGTTTTGGTTTTAGTGGGTCGGGTAACATACCCATCCCACACTACCTGAGTTAACCTCCTCAGGTGTCTGGATGCAGATTTCCGTTTACCCTAGCCAAAAAAAAAAATACCGTACAATTACATAAATTACAGTTTCGAATATAAGTTCAAACAAATTGAAGTTCGAATGACACGACCAACTTACATTTACCAACGACCGCATTTTTTCAGCAACTGTGGAATGTACCCAGGGCCGGATTTAGCCGGAAGGAGGCCAACAGTTTGTGGGAGCCCCAAAATGTACCAAAAAGGTTGGTTGTGGTACATACATCCAGCCCTGAATGTACCGGTTTGTGGTATACTGCATTGAGCAGATTGGCATTTTTCAGTTAAGAATGATGTAGAATTAAGCAGATTGTCATTTTCACGCATTAGCATAGTATAAAATGGATACTTCTTTTTCTTCTTCTACTTCTTCTTCTTCTTGGCTTTACATCCCCCCACTGGGACAATGCTGACTCGCAGCTTAATATTCATTCACCACGTCCACATTAAATATTATAACCTGCGAAGTTTCTATGTCAAGTTAACATTTGTTTTGCATTGTATATTATCATGAGGATAACACGTTGAATCTTCTATACCCAGAGATGTCGAGACAATTTCCAATCGAAAGATTTCCTGACCGGACCGGGAGTCGAACTCAGCCACCTTTACTCTTTATTCTTTATTTGAAGCAGGAAAAGGCCATTTGAGTATTGTTATTTGTTATTGTTCCAAATGATACATTGGTAGCATAAGCATTAGCATTGAGCAATTCGCACAAATTCGTAGGTGGTACAAGCCAAGACTATTGTACGAGAGTAGCATTTCTTTCATCCGTTACCACAGATAATGATTTGGGACTAATCACTATCTCTTAGTTGAAGTCTAATCACTATCTCTTAGTCTTAGCGAGCACCTCTCAAGAAAATGGACGAAAGAGGATGTTAAAGTTCAATTGAGAGAGCAAGGAGATCTGCAATAAAAAGCGCCGCGATATGTTTTTCGGCGAAATAGTATGCAACCCTGTCAGCTCCAAAGCAATTTCTTTTCTTCTGAAAAATTTCCGCATTTTGGCATTTTCATATTAGCCCTCGGTATCTGTACGACACCGCACTATTCTAGTATGTACTGAACCCTGCTGCTTGAAGCTATTGATGATGATGATGATACTACCATCTATTGTAGCAAGGCACCTGCCGATAACACTGGCCATATCTGACAAACGATTTGATCATGATTATGCTATTGTTTGTATTTCATCAAACTCCTGTATGAAGGGCCAAAAATGGGTGGGGTGGTTCCATAAGCAAAGACGCTTATACGAATCCACGGGATGAATAGAGAATCTCCTTCCAGAAGAAAGTTGGTACATACAATATTATAATCTAGCCCTCGTTTCCCAGATTGACCCAATAGATGGGGAGAAAAGCCCACTCTTTATCCACGAGATGTTAACAATAGGAAGTTGGCGATTCCACTCTTCCTATCCAAATCGCTTCAATCGGGTGCCCTGATGGTTATTTTATATGTATATAATCATACAGTTTCAATAAAAAAATATATATATATGTAATGGAATTTCCTCACCAGATTTCCGCGCTTGAAAAATACATCTTTAATCGTTTGTCCTGGTCCTTTCATCAGCACCACTTGTTTTGGAATAAATTGTTTTCTCCTAAATCGAGTCCAAAATATCCTGTTTAGAATCAGATGAGTTGTTCAAATCTTGAAAATATTAATCTTGAATCCTTGATACGTTTGATACTGCTCCCTGCTGCTTGAAGCTATTAGGCCAAAAGTCTTTTGACCAGAAGGGTAATTTGACCGAAAAGGCCGTATTGTCTAAATGGTCGTTTAGCCGAAAGAGACAATTAGGGAAGGGTAATTTGGCCGAAACTCGTTCAGTCGAATGTCACTAGGACGAACAAACTCTTAGGCCGAAACTAACATGACCTTATGTCAAAACTCACCAGAAGTCATTTGGCCGAACGGTCACTTTGCCGAATAGGTCTTCTTCGTGGTATTACATCCCCCTCTGGGACATTGCCGCCAATCCTCATTCATCACTGCTCACTGTAAAAAGTGAGAAGCTCGAAGTGAATAGTAAGACGTCTCACTACTCACTTCGCTTCTAACTTTTCACAGTAAGAAGTGAGGAGTGGGAAGTAAAACGTCTTACTTCTCACTTCCCGCTGTGAAAAGGTAGGAGCGCGAAGTGAGTAGTGAGACGTCTCACTTCTCTCACTCTCACTTTTCATTTCTCACTTCTCGCTGTTAAAAGTGAGAAGAGAGTAGTGAGACGTCTCATTTCTCACTTCGCCCTACTCACTTTTCACAGTGAGAAGTGGGAAATAAGTAATAAGAAGTGAGACGTCTTACTTTTCACACCCTATTCCTCACTTTTCAAATGACCTATTCGGCAAAATGTCCCATTCGGCCAAATGACCCTTTCGGCCAAATGACCGTTTAGGTCAAATGACCCTTTCGCCTAATGGCCTTCGACCAAATGGCATTCGGCCGAATGGTATTCGGCCAAACGGCCCTTCTCCGAATATGTCATTAGGTCAAATGTCATTTAGCCGAATAGGTCATTTGACGTCTTACTTTTCAATCATCATTTCAATCTTCTCACTTTCCACTGCAAAAAGTGAGAAATTAGAGGTAATAAATTATGGATCAGAAGAAAAGCGTCTCACTTCTCACTTCGGTTATCTTATTTCTCACCTCTAAAAGGTAGAAACTAGAAGTAATAAATGAAGAGTGAGAAAGGAGGCGTCTGAGAAGTGAGAAGTAACAATTTCTCGCTTCTCGCTTCTCTTTTCTAAAACACACAAATAGAGATAAAAAAAAACCTCTTTTCTCACTGCGAAGAGTAAGAAGTGCGAAGTTTTTCACTTAGCCTTTCTTGCTTCTTTTTTCTGAAGTAAGAAGTGAGAAATGATGAGTAAGAAGTGAGACATCTTCTTCTTCTTATTGTCATTACATCCCCCACTAGGACATTGTCGCGTCGCTGCTTAGCGTTCATTCAGCATTTCCACAGTTATTACCCGCGAGGTTTCTAAGCCAAGTTTTTGCCAAGTTTTATGCCACCGAAAATTGTCTAAACAGGTACCGGGAATCGAACCCAGCCTCCCTCAGCATGGTCTTGCTTTATAGCCGCACATCTTACCGCTAGGATAAGGAGGGCCCCAGAAGTGAGACATCTCACATATCATTCATATTTTTTCGCTTCTCATTTCTCACTTCTTACTTTTCACAGTGAAAAGTGAGAAATGATCAGTAAGAAGTTGTAGTCGGCGCTGGGCGATGCTCCTAAAATCGTGCGGTTTAGGCGCCACTCCATTCGGAGACCGCACGACACGTCAAAATTAGCCCGGTTTTGACTGCCTCAGGGCAATTCTATTTGAAAAACTCCGAAGAGGAGATCGAGCCAGCCCGCCTACTAACTACGCAGAGACTCGGGAAACTACCCTACCACACCTCAGCATAAATCTCAAAACTTCCAAACTATTTCTCCAAAGTACGGTATGAGATCACACATACCCTCCAACGTTGCAACCAGCAATGCTACGTTGCACGTTCTCTTTTCAACTAAAGTCCACCAGAGGCGCAACCAACGCGGAAGAGCATGCGCAAACAGTCAAATTCCGCCACGCGGAAGACATTTAAAAACAACATAAACGAACCGAAGCAACGGGAAAACACTTTCTCTCTTTAACACTATACGCAGAACATTTAACAATAATATAATATTTCCATATCAGACCGCATCGTGCTTTCGTGCTGTGCGGTTCTTTATCTCTTTGGTGAAGGAAGTTTTTAATACTACCCGAAGCTATTTTAATTTCAACGGTGCTTCTTAGCGCTATTTGTACCCACTGATCCCGTTACGATCTTTGCAAGGACCCGTGCCTTCGTTTTACGTTGGACCCGTTTGCGGAAGTAAAATTCCGACAAGCGGTGGTAATCCTGCAGGGACACCGTTCTGGGAAAAAACCTCTTAGAAGGTCACGTCTCCACGTTCAGCAATGAGCATTAATAAAAACAAGAGGAAGGGGGAGTCTCTGAATTCTCCACTTCCTTCAAAGAAACAAGGTTTCAAGACCGTCCTGCCAAAGCGCGGAAAAAATAGAAGGAAGCTGGAGAATTCAGATATTCCTTCTAACTCTAATATCGGAAATAATTCTTCTCCAATCGAACTGAGCAATCAGTTCGATTTGATTAATGATGAAATTGAGCAAATCGAATATACCTCTAGCCCAGGTGATTCGAAAAAGCAAAGGATTCCGCCAATTGTGGTATCTGTTGCCGAGTTTTCTGGCTTCCGGAATGAGATTTTGAGTAACCTTCAGGGGATCAAGGTTTCATTTCAGATTGCTAGGAAGGGTGACTGCCGCGTTTTGCCGGGATCCTTTGACGATCGCAAACGTCTTCTTCAGTATCTAACTGAGAAGCGCCATAAATTCTTCACATACGACGACAAAACTAAGCGATTGTTCAAAGTCGTCTTGAAAGGTCGCCCCAGTGATGATAAATCACTGGATGCGATTAAAATTGAAATTTCTCAATTACTTGGATTTTTACCAGTCCAAGTAATTAAGATACGTAGATGGTACTTCCCAGAGGGGCATTTCCCAAGAATTTTATTTAGTTCATTTTAACAAAAGTGAACTAAATAATATGAAAAGTTTGGAAAAGGCCTGTATTATGTCCCATGTCCGTGTTACATGGGAACATTTCCGCAGGCCTGGGGGAAATTTCCAAAACCCCACCCAGTGCCGTAAGTGCCAAAAGTGGGGTCATAGAACCAAACATTGTCACATGGATGCTAAATGCATGATTTGTGGTGGAACCTCTCACGCCAAGGACGCATGTCCTGTGAGAGAAGATTCCAATAAATTTAAATGTGCTAATTGTGGGACAATCATAAATCCAATTTCTGGGAATGCCCTTCACGCAAAAGTTTTGAATTCCGTGCAAAATTGATGACGAGAAATTCCAATCGGATCCCAGATTCGACGGGTAGAAATTTTTCAAACGCTCAAATTTCGAAACCGGTTACCGGTCGAGCAATTCATACCCACCACAATTCACAAACAAATTTTGCCGCTCGTCAACGGGTAGCAAGCATTTCAGTAAATTCAATTTTTCCAATGTACCTACGTATGCAAACATCGCTGCTGGTAGACCAAATTTCTCTTCTCAAAATGAGGTTTATACCCATGTCCCAACGGAAAATAACGGTCATGTTGTTGATTCAGGTAGCATGACTGCTTCCGATTTTGATTTTTAACTGAACAATTGCATCACATGATTGATGCAATGTTCAAAGCAAATACCATTCCTGAAGCTGTTCAGGTTGGTATAAAGTAAAAATTGTTATCGGACTCCGTTTCAATGGATCCAAATAATTGTGTGAAAGTTCTAAATTGGAATGCCCGCTCTCTAAAGGGTAAGGAAGATGAATTATTCAACTTCCTTTCAGTTCATAATGTGCATATTGCCATTATAACTGAAACGTATTTAAAACCAGGACTCTCCATTAAAAGAGATCCAAACCATTTTTTCTACAGAAATGATCGTCTTGACAGCGCCTGTGGTGGGGTCGCCATTGTCATTAATAGACGTATTAAACATAAATTATTTTCTTCGTTTGAAACCAAAGTTTTTGAAACCTTGGGAGTTTCTGTTGAAACAAATTTTGGACAATTTTCCTTCATTGCAGCCTACTTGCCTTTTCAATGCAATGTGCAGCAAAAGAATTTGTTGAAAGCTGATCTTCAAATTCTGACTCGCAACAAATCAAAATTCTTCGTAATTGGTGACTTCAATGCCAAACACCGTTCATGGAATAATGCTCAAAGCAATTCCAATGGTAAAATTTTATTTGAAGATTGTTCTGCGGGATATTATACTATTCAATATCCCAATGGACCAACTTGTTTTTCTTCCAGTCAAAATCCTTCTACAATTGATTTAGTTTTAACGGATTCAAGTCAGCTGTGTGGCCAATCGGTAACTCATGCTGACTTTGACTCTGATCACCTTCCTGTGACATTTGAAATCTCACAAGAAGCCATTTATAATCCAATCAGCTCTACTTTTAATTTTCATAGAGCTGATTGGGATTTATATAAAACGTATATCGATAGGAATTTTGATGTTGATATTCCTCTCGATACCAAAAGTGATATTGATAATGCTCTCGTATCTTTGACAAATTTAATTGTCGAAGCCAGAGGCATTGCAATTCCGAAATGTGAAATTAAATTCAACTCCATTATTATTGACGACGATCTTCAGCTACTGATCCGTCTTAAAAATGTGAGAAGAAGGCAATACCAAAGAACTCGCGATCCCGCGTTGAAAGTTATTTGGCGAGATTTGCAAAATGAAATTATAAAACGTTTCGCTATTCTGAGAAATACCAACTTTGAGAATAATGTCTCGAAGTTGGATCCCAGTTCGAAACCCTTTTGGAAATTAACAAAAATTCTTAAAAAACCTCAAAAGCCAATTCCAGCGCTTAAAGAGGGAAATAAAATTTTATTAACAAATGGCGAAAAGGCTCAAAAACTTGCTCAGCAGTTCGAGAGTGCCCATAATTTTAGTCTAGGTCTCACTAGTCCAATTGAGGATCAGGTTACACGGAGCTTCGAAGACATTCTCAATCAAGAGAATGTTTTGACCCTTCGTTGGGAACCAATTTGGATGAAGTGAGATCTATTACTAGAAAATTTAAAAATATGAAAGCCCCGGGTGATGATGGTATTTTCTACATACTTATCAAAAAACTTCCTGAGAGCTCTTTATCCTTTTGGTTAATTTATTTAACAAATGTTTTCAATTGGCATACTTTCCAGATAAATGGAAAAACGCCAAAGTTGTTCCAATTTTGAAGCCGGACAAAAATCCAGCTGAGGCTTCTAGTTATCGCCCAATCAGTTTGCTTTCTTCAATAAGCAAACTGTTTGAAAAGATTATTTTAAATAGAATGATGGTTCATATTAATGACAATTCTATTTTTGCTGATGAGCAATTTGGTTTTCGCCATGGACATTCAACCACTCATCAGTTATTAAGAGTTACGAACTTAATTCGGCTCAACAAATCTGAAGGATATTCGACTGGAGTTGCTCTTCTTGATATAGAGAAAGCATTTGACAGTGTGTGGCATGAAGGTTTGATTGTAAAATTGATGAATTTTAATTTTCCTCTGTACATTATTAAACTGATCCAAAATTATTTATCAGATCGCTCACTGCAGGTAAACTATCAGAATTCTAAATCTGATAGATTACCTGTAAGGGCTGGTGCCCCCAAGGCAGCATACTGGGGCCCATTTTGTATAACATTTTTACTTCTGACTTACCTGATTTACCACCAGGGTGTCAAAAATCTTTGTTTGCAGATGACACAGGTCTCTCAGTCAAAGGGCGTAGCCTTCGTGTCATTTGTAGTAGATTGCAAAAAAGTTTGGATATTTTCTCCACTTACTTGCAAAAATGGAAAATTTCCTGAATGCTTCCAAAACTCAGCTTATAATTTTCCCACATAAGCCGAGAGCTTCTTATTTGAAACCTTCTAGCAGACATATTGTCACTATGAATGGGGTTCCAATTAATTGGTCTAGCGAAGCTAAATATTTAGGACTTCTGCTAGATCAAAATTAACTTTAAAAATCACATTGAAGGCCTTCAAGCCAAATGTAACAAATATGTTAAGTGTCTATATCCACTTATAAACAGAAAATCAAAACTTTGTCTTAAGAACAAAATTTTGATTTACAAACAACCTTTACAAAGACCTACCATGTTGTATGCTGTGCCAATATGGACTAGTTGCTGCAATACCAGAAAGAAGGCACTTCAGAGGATTCAAAATAAAATTCTGAAAATGATTCTGAAGTTGCCTCCGTGGTATAGTACCAATGAACTTCATAGAATTTCTAATATTGAGACATTGCAACAAATGTCCAACAAAATAATTTCAATTTTAGACAAAAATCGTTGCAATCTTCTATTGCAACGATTAACTCCTGTACCCTTAGTATAAAATAGGTTAAGATTAGTTTAAGTTGAAAACATTGTAATTCCTACATGGTTCAATTCAACCAGAGGAAAAATTCTAACTGCCAGAGGCAATTGAAATGTATTAATAATAACTAAAAATATAACATAGCAAATAAGGATGATAGTGTTAAGAAAACACGGAACACCTAGTCTAAGAGATGAATGCATGTATTAGATAATTAGCAAATAAAATTAGTTAAAAAAAAATAAATAAATGTTTCCATAGTATAATCCGCTTTTATTGAAACGCAAAGGTAAGTTTACTATTCATTATCTTAGAAGCATGCTGCATGTTGTATATTTGTCAATCGAGTTTCATTTATTACGCTACATCTGTCCTGTCTGTGTGTGCGTTTTTTCTATCTAATCTATCTATCTACTTGTGCTCATGCATTGTGTTCTACTCCATACTATTCCCATTCAGTCATCCCTCGACGATGTGACGAACGACGAGAAGCTTCACACCCGGGTGTCTGACAATAGAGGTTGGATGGGACGTTCACGAATTACGCTACGTGCGCACGTTTTATAAATTCCACATCCGGGGGGGCGTCGGCTGAGTCTGACCACGTTGTGGCTATTGATGACCACTGCGATGGGATAGCGGCGTGTTGGCGGGCCGCCGGCTTCTGATGGCTGCAAGAAGCCGTACTCTTCGCGTCGAAAAGCAGGAAAGCGTCGCTAGCAAGTAGATATAGCCGGGGCTATTCACAGAACATTTAGCACATTCACGAATTTCTTGATCAGCAGATTAAGCACTTTACCTGTTTCTTTTCTCAAACGCACACACTTTGTAAAGCCCTATTCTGAAGACAACTTTTGTTCTAAAGACTAACAAAGGAACAATGAACAGATTAAAATTAGAAAATATTGCCACGTCACTTAACTCACATTCAACGGATATTCGACTCGGACAAGCTCGCGACACTTCTACGCTAATCTGCAGCTCGAACGAGAGTGAGATGTAACCTTGACCCTCAGATTAGGGAAGGTGACCTCGGCCGAACTACGGAAGTTCGATTTCCCGCGATCATCTTCGAAATAGCTCGGTAGTGTCAAAGTCTAAAGTCGGTTGCTCGCTAAGTTTCGGTTTTGATCGTGAATCTTTTCCCAACTTTCTCAAAGATAACAAATGGCCCTGACCTTCGCGAATGTTCTCATGGATTATTACCGTCCTCGCGAGCTTTCCCTAATGATTTTGTTTTATCTAATTTATGGCGCTGAATCTATTACCTCCTTGGCTATGGTGTCGTACCAGTTGATTCGATTCTAGTCAACGACGACTTTGATCAATGATCATGAATTAATCATTCTATCGTTTCTTATTCAAGTATATCATTCGAAAATGTGATCATTCTATAACTAATCATTCACGACGATGGAGCGTAGGCTACAAAGTGAATAGTAAGACGTCTCATATATCGCTGTTAAAACGTGGCGAAGAGTGATAGGCCTCACTCGCACTCCTTATTTCTTACTTTTTACTTTTACCAGTGATCGGTCATTTTTCCGAAACAAATAGGCCATTTGGCCAAATAGACCATTTGGCCGAATAGGTCATTTAACCGAAAAAGTCATTTGGTCGAATGGGTCATTTGACGTGGATGGATGGTGGATAGGTGGATGCTCGCGTTCCTCTCGGGAACCGAGCGAGTGGGAGCAGGACCCTCGCGTTCCTTCCTGGGATGGCTTCGCCTCATGAAGCCACGGGGGTGGGTTGAGCTGGACTAGCGCCCTGGCTAGCAGCAACCGAAAACTATTTTAGATTAACTCTTAGCCTTGATAAAGGCTAATTATTTTAATTAACTCTGTTGGTGGGACTGGAAGGGCAGTGGGTGGAAGCAAACACGGGAACTCAACTTAAACAACTATATTCATTCCTCTCTCTTATTTATACACTCGCTCGCGCTCGGCTCACTGCGCTGTTCTCGATGCTTCGATGGTTTGCTTACTGCTGCTTCTGCTGTCGCTCTGGTCGTCGAATGGAAACTGAACGCCATCTTGCTGTCGTGCCACCGTATATGTACCCGAAAAGCTGCCGGTGACGCTGGAAAGGGTGGGCTTTCGGTGTGGACAATTTTGATGAGCGGAGCCTCGTGTGATGCAAGATTGGTCTTCTTCATCTGATGTTGCGGCTAGACATTTAGTTCGGTTGGGAATGAACTGAACAGCCAGTTCATCTCATCGTGAGTCCATTGTGTCCGTTTGTCCATGTTGAGTATTCAATGATCGTTGCATTGTTCGGTTTCCATTTAATCCGAGTAACTTTGGAGGAATGCCTCCGAGAAGAACAAGTTGTCAGTGGTCATCAGGCAGCCCTGACGGTAAAGCGCGTACCCCATCAGAACGCCATACCGTATGGACTGCGGATCCGGCGACTGACGAGGGTTTGGTGGACGGGCTGGGAATCGAACCCATGACCATTCGCTTATTAGGCGAACGTGCAGCCAACTACGCTACGGGAACCCCTTCACTTGGTAGCAAAATAAAATTTCAATTTAAAATTTGAAATTTTCCATAAATAATTAGGAAATTGCCAATAAAGAAATCAGGGTATGAGCATTAAATAATTATAAAATTTCCACAAATAAAATAAGATTTTCATAAACAATTAAGAATGTTCCACTAAACAAAAATAAATAAGCACAAAAATTGCAATTATAAAAGAAGAATTTTCCATAAAGAAATGAAAATGTTTCAAGGAAGAAATACAAAACTTCCATAAATAAATCAATAATATAATCAATAAAGAGCAATAAAAAAAAAAAAATTTCCATAAAAAAAATACAAGAAAGCAATAAAGCTGATGAAATTTTACATGGACCTTAAACGCTTTGGGTCATCTATGGAAAAAAGCACAGTTTGATTGCTTTTTTATATTTCTTTATGGAAATTTTCTTATTTTTTTATTGCCCTTTATTGATCATTTTGTGGAAATTTTTTTTTTTTTTTTATGGAAAAAATATATTTATTTTGTGGAAAATTTTGTAATTTTTTATTGCTAATATTGATTTATTTATGGAAATTTTGTATTTTTTTTTTCGTGGAACATTTAATTTTTATGGAAAATTCTTCTTATATATATATATATATTTTTTTAAATTCTTATTTATTTTTGTTTTGTGGAAAATTTTAGAAATCTATTTTTTCCTTGTTGTTAAATTTTTCTTTTGAACTTTTTGACCAATTTCTTTCCATTTTGAGACACATATTCTTAGACCTTAGCAGATGATTAAGGAGAGGGGAGGGTCAGTAATTGAGAAATGGGGGGAGTGTAGGTGGCTTCCACATAAGTTTGGTAAGCTCAATAACTTTAACCTTCCGGGACTCGCACCGTTGTAAAAAGTACAACACATTGAGTAAAAATGAGATAACTTTTTAGTCAGATGACCAATTTGCTCCAAACCACCATGTATTCCTCAAAAAATTAGTTCTTCATCAATGGAAAAGATAATAAAAGTGAATCGATAGAAGGCTCGAGTAAATATAGCTAAATAAAAGGCTCAGGTGCACTGGGAAACATGACCAGTAATGAATTATTTATTTATTTCATTAACAATTCATCCTCAAGTAACGCGATTTTTTTCTATATCATTTCTGATAATAACCTTGGAGCTGATTCGCAGTTCTCACTCACCTATGACCGTAGGTGGCCTTCCGGAAACTCGGAACGTTCGTAAAAATGGTCATTTTGTGAAGTTCGTCCTAGAGCAGCGCAATTTTTTCTAAACCAACCGTTTCTAAAATAACAGTAGGTGGCCACCAGGCGGCCTTCCTTGTAATCCTGAACGTCTGTAAAAATTGTCTTTTTGGAAAGTTTGTCCTAGAGCAGCGCATTTTTTCTAAACCATTTCTGACAATAACCTTGGAGTTAATTCGCAGTTCTCACTCACCTATGGCCATAGGTGGCCACCAGACGGCCTTCCGGATAATCCGGAACGTCCGTAATCTCTTACTATACCGGGTGTCATTTCAAAATTTCTAAATCGGCCGCGTTACGCTGTGTTGAAAGATTTCAAACGGTAATAGCTTTTACCCTAGTGAACAGATTTATGCAGTTAACTCCTCAATCGACAGCTTTCATATTAATGCTTGATAATGTCTGAAAACTTGTTTCAATAGGCCTAAAACTGTTTTCAAAGCAAAACATTGAATTCACGAAAACCTATAAATATGGGTACCGCATCATTCTTGCATCATTCCATTACCACGTTCTGATTGGTGCAGACGTCAACGAATGAGCTCACGCTAGGTCTGCTAGCGCAGCGAATTTTTCCTCTCAATCTGACCGAAACAGGCAAAGCAATAACAGCATCGCATCGTCGGAAGTTTTGAACGGTTGCATCATCGTCTCAGCCACGCATTCGCAAACCTAAGCCTTTTTGAAAGCAAGGCAGAATCGTCAGCATTCTCAGGTCAGCATCAGCGGCATTTTCAGCCCGGCATTATCGAGAAGCCAACAGTAAGCGCGGCACGGCGGTGTGTGACGATAGAGTGTCGACGACAACACTACTGATCAAGTTTTCTCGGCCGATGGCAGCAGCGGTTAAGCGTTTGGTATTCCTGCAAACTGTTTTAAACAATCATAAACTCCCAGTTGAACCGCTCAAGAGGAAATTTATATCTAACATTGTGAATGGATCTTTTCAGAACCACTAATATACTTACTAAAGAGTTTTTCGCAATAGAATCAATTTGAAAATGTAGTACAATCAACTAATTAGAGAACGTTTGCGTGACAATTTTATCAATTCGCGTTCATGGCGATGAATTGTTACAAAATTCTGTCTTCCTCGCTCACGACAAAAGAAAATGCGTTTCTTATTCTAAGATTTCAACGAATTTTTTTGAAATTTCTCCATTAGAATTCCAAAAATCGTCACTGTTTTGAGTTTTAATATTTCAATTTAAAATTTGATTTATTGGTTGATGTGAATAGGTAAATAGCTACTGAATTTTGTTAACTTTCAAACGTTGGTATAAAGCTCTTGAATATTCTTGGTTAACGTGATTTTGTGTTTCAGCAAGTATACTCTATTACCACTATTACCACTCTAGCTAATTTGAAGAGTTAACGCAGTAGCATCGCGGTATCACAAAAGACTAGCAATGTAGTGAAGAGACATTGCGAGGGGTGCTTGAACGTATAATTCAATGTGCAGCATAACATGTCGAAATAATGTGCTAGAAATCATCACATGATCCCATTTTGGAATCTTAGTTTAAAAATGAAATGTTGAAAAATGTAATTAAAATTTTCAAAAATTGTAAAATTGGTGTAATATTTGCAATTATCAATCATTTTTAGGCGTTTGGTAACCCAAGGTGGTGTGAATGTGCTGTCTGTTGCCCAATATATGGGGATTCTCGAAGTGGATTTTAGCTTGGTTGGTCAACGTAAAGGTAGAACCAACAAATGTTTTGCGATGTATTAATCAAAGAGGTGGAACATCGGCTCAAGTTGCAATGCTATAATGAAGAAATCATCCGCTTTATTGATCAATGTAAAGGTGTAGCCATCAGCTGATTTACAATGGTATTATTCATCGAAAAGGAGGAGGAGGAGCTTCGGCGGATTTCCTATGCTATAGTTCATCTTTTTTTTTTTGGCAATTATGGCATTGAAAATACTTCGAATGTCCCATATATAATTATTTTGATAGTGAACTCTTTTATTCATTAGTTATTATTGAGAAAATAATAATTTTGAAATGTTTTGTCACTTTAATTACCCACGACTAGCAGTGAGCAAACGATGTTCAATGGTCTTATTTATCAAAGGGGCGGAGCTTCGGCTAGAGTTCTGATAAAATGATAAAATCATGGCTCACGCGAGTTTAGTTCCTGCTCAAATTATATCTTGAGCGGTCGGTAGAGAACCAACATCCAGGGACAGGGACAGGCCTGACAATAGTCATCGTCGCAGCAAGAAAAACCGCAGTAGCGACGAGATTTATTGTCTTCATTGCTACTCGACGCATCGTCAATGACACGCACAACGTAAGCTTTCGTCGTGCAACCAAATCGTCATGACGACAGCGAAGAACGAAGACTTCATACCATTATTCTTCAAGCGGCAGCTGCCCTGCGAAGATTTTTATTATTTCTTTGTGAAAATGAATTTGAAGTAACGTATGAAGATGTTATAAATGCTATCATTTATGTTACCAAAGTTCGTACTATTTCTTTATTCTAAACGTCATTATGTTTTTAACTACTCCTTCTATAATGACGTGCAATCGATTATGTGAAGTAGTGACGAGGGAAATCGTCTTTTAACTTTTGGCTGCACGACTATCTTCGTGGTGAGCATGCGGCATGAAGAAACCGAATAGGTATCGCGTCGGGCAATGTTATGACGAAGACTATATTTTTTCGCTTTCTTCATACGACGAGAATGACTATTGTCAGCCCGGACAGGGTTGATGATAATGCCGTCTCTAGAAATCAAAGAATTATCTTTTTACATACTTTCATCAATAACAAAAAAATCAACATTAGATGAAAAATCGATTGATAGCTTTCCATTTTGAATTTTTTTCTCTAGATTGGAAACGAAACGTGTAATAATGCTGAGCAAAATATGTATTTTTACAAGTCAAGCCAAGTCCTACGTCCACTTCCGGTTATGTCACAGACATTACCCACTGTTAGTTTTTTGGAAAGTCATCTGGTGTAGGGCCGTTAAAGCTGAGTGAAAACTGCAAATTACCTTCAAGATAACTGCCAGGAATGATTAAGAATGATATATTTTCAATTGATAAACAACTAATTTCGTAGGGAATACATGGTACGTTGGCGCGAATTGGTCATGTGACTTAAACAATATCTCGCTCCTACTCAGTGTGTTGTACTATTTACAACAGTTCGAGTTCGAATGTTAAAAGAATACATTTTTCATTTGGTGTGTGACATTGCGAATTGGTAAATTCATCCAAAATTAAAATTGTAATTTGAAATTTCCTCAAAATCTCATTGTTGAGCCAATAAATTGGGCATTATACGCCATTGAAATACTCAACAAAAGCTCGCAACGCATAAAGATAAACAGATACCAGTCGGCAACTTCATTTCAGCAACTGCGACTTCGTGTCATACCGTAGTCCTCGTGCAACCCGGGTCGTCAATTCAGTCAACGTTCGCGAATGCGTGTTGCCTATCATTCGCCAGTAATCAAACTCCCTTACTCGGCGGTCGGTTGCACAAAAGCTACGTTCGGCCACCAGCAAACAAACCTTCATTGATAGAGAAACTGGCGCGGGGAGCTAATTTTGTTTGCAGAAATCAGAGCGACTAAACGGCTGCGACGACGCCGGCAGCGGCGGATATGCTTCACGGAGCTGAATGCGCGTTCGTGAGACGGTGATACAAGATTTTATGAGCAGAATTAACATCTTCTTAAAAACACATTTGGAGAGCAATCCCTACCCGTGTCCCGTGGCAACCACCGCGCGCAATCCTTTCGCTAGCAAAATCGCAAAACTGTCCACCACCAACACCGCCTCCAGGGGAGGGATCTTTAGCGAGACGTTACCGTAGATGCATGTCTGCTCGCGACGGCAGCCAGCACTATTTAAAGCTTATTAGAAAATTATGAGTTTATGCTAATTTTTATTGCCCTTTGAGTGCGGTTTGAGTCGACTGTACGCCGGAGAGATCGACGTTGTTTTGTTTTTATTTTTGCTGGATTCATCGGCGGTATTTAGCTAAATGTAATTTCCTGTCGTCGACATCAAAGGAGGATGTTTTGTTTTTTGAATACAATTTTTAACAACAAACGTGAAAACATGATTCACTTGTGTACAATTGCGTAATTAATAATTTAATTTATAATTAAATTCATTTTTTCTCAGATTTAAATTATTAAAAATGGAAGAATCTTTATCCAAAACAGAAAATGATGACTCACAAGAACGACAAAAAGCATAAAAGAATATGCTCCAATTTTCTTGTCTTCTTGGCTTTTTGGCTCTCGTCCTCGTCTTCTTGTCTTTTTGTCTTCTTGTCTTCCTGTGAATTGCTAGAAGAAACAAAAAAAGGCATAAAAGCGATAAATTAATCCTTTTCAACTTGAAATTAGTATTCATAAAGTGCTATAATCGTCGCTTATTGTGAAGCCACTCTAATTCAAGGGATTAGCGTTTCGATAAACCTGCAGTTGTTGCATTTTTCGTGCGGGAAATGCTCTTACATAAAAGCTCGCAGAGAATGTTGAGTGCTCTCATTTGCTTATTGCGATAATAGCGATTTAATTGCTGTCATTTTTTCCACCATCCAACGATGGCGACTTCTACGACGATGAACGGTCCGGCAGCAGCTGATGTTGCTACTGCCGCTAATTCTGCATAAATGCTACTCGTGTGCTGCTGCTGTTCGCTCTTTTATCGTGTTTATTGATCTAGTTTGAGTCTTTAGTTTCGTTTTTCATGGCTCGGACTCCCTCATTTGTTGTGGATTAGCCCTCGCGAAATGGATGTATGATTTTCGTGGACCTACAGCTGGTAGCGAACTGCAATCAATTATCGACCGAAAGCTTCCAACTATATAGTCGGTGGCTCCCGGATGCTTTTAGGTGCACCCTTAATTTTGCCATGCCAAACACTGCAATTGGCACTGGAACAGATTCCAGCGCTCACGTTTGTGCTGCCGGTGGTGCTGTTGCTGGTGGTCAGTTTGAAATGGCGACTTTCTATTCCATTGGGTACTGATAGAGTCAGCCCGCAGCACTGTTTGTCCAGTGCGGCTTACTAATCCCTGCCACGGGAGAGCAAATAATTAAGAGAGCGCACTATGGCGTATTGGCAATTATTTAATCAACTTTCAGCAACAAACTCATAAATCCTGGCTGGAGCTCGTGTGCGGTACTGCAAAGCTTAGTGGTTTGAAAAGGCGCTTTCACTTTGGTCAAGTAGCATACAGGATCAAAAATGGCGATATGTAGCATGGTGGATTGTCCCATTGCATTATTCATCAGATGTACGAAAATTCAATATTAGGAACTACTTACCGTCGAGCGTCGCACGACTTCGGGGACTTTTTCTAAAATAAATATCTGGAAAAATACCAAATTTGAAACAGGAAGTTGCCCTCCATCAATCAACTCCAATATCTCCACTATCAATGATACACCCATATGAGATTAATTGCAATTTGATAGTCATTTACGTTATAATTTTTGTTTCAAAATGTTCAAAGTTCCCGATTTGTCAAAAGGGGCACGACGGTATTTACAAAAAAAAAAATGGAATAGCACCTACATCGTACTTCTAGAATTGTTTAAAACTGAAATGGTGCAGGTACGAAACTTCCAACTATCGAATAGGTTATGGGAGTAAATGTCCAGAGTAAAGAAAGAGCACCGATCGAAACAACCAAATATTTAATTGTACATTATGTGACTTTTGTCAGATTTTCCATTTGCCATTCGGCTGAAAGGCCACTAAAATCTATTCTTTTTCACTAGGGAAATGTTTGTTTTAAATTATGTCCTAGCGTTAAGCATCCCTCTTAAATTGTTTCACTTTGTATAAAAAAGGAACTCAGTTGCCGAAAAGTTTTGACCCATTAAATAACAGCCTTACCCAAGCGGCATCCTTTTAATGTTTTCACACATAAACGTATTGGCCGTCTTCCCAAAACTCCACCTCACCCAAAACGCCAAAACGACCGCGTGCGTCGAGCTCAGCCCAGCCAGGCTTCGGTTGGAGGAAGATAGTTGGACTCTTAATTTGTTTTGCCGGATTGAGTCAATTAATTTCCCGGCTAGCCGCTGCCCGGTGCTGGTGTGACGCTACGACGACTGTTACGGCTGCCAGGTTCTCCGATTTGCTCCACTCGCCGTCAACGTTTTGGCCCAGGCACCGGATCGGGGCGCGGGCATAAGGCTCACACACGCACACGCACGGCAGAGATAACGAAATTGATAAGGACCCCTATCAGTGGGACCTCCTTTTAATGATATATCTTTCCCGGTGGACGCGAGTGCCGCGAGAATGTTCGAAGCATTTTTCTTTTCGTCGACCTCGCTCCGTTGGAAATCCGAAACTTTCTCGGGTAATGGTTCGTCCGAGTCGAGACCCGGGCGGAGGCTGTGTGTCGTAAGACCCTTGCGTCGTCGTTGCGGTGCATCAATTTAGCGTTAATTATTGATAATTTATCATAGAGAGTACGTATGTGAAGTGCATTGCAATGATGGCAGCAAGAATTTGGGTCGAATTTTTCAGCAGTCGACGGTAGGTTACGCAGTCCCTAGAGGGAAAAGAGCTCTTATGAAGGGTTGTGGTAACTGCGATGGTCGGATTGCGATGTCGGACTGAAAGAAATATTTTGAGGGCGAGTTAAGCACAAGCCGCTGATTGATTAGGCGTAATTAACGGAGTGATTTCGGTACAATTTCGGAAGGCGTGAATGTAAAGCACCGTGGTGATTTTCCCACAACGATGTATGAAAGTGAAGAAACTGTTTTAGATAGGTTACCTCATTTCAATTAATCAAAGATTTTTATTTACACAAAAAATAAATGCACGAAAATAACAAATCTTCGAAAATTCTCAACGACTCCCAGCGACGACTCGCGTCGTTGAAAAGATCCGGACAAATAGTACTGAAATGTACAACAAACAAAATAGAGATTTAAATTAAATGCTTTGCCGATTAGTAACGAATTTACCTTAGCTGAATTGCCACGATTGAAATCATTGATTCATTATTAAAGAATCTGTAGATGGTTTTCTTTAAAAAACTGAATTTCTGCAAACTTATACCGATTTAAGATTGATTCCTAAAGGGTTTATGATTGTTTTCGTCGAGTTTGGTAACTCAAAACATTCAAATTTATAATGTGAAAATCACAGTGCACGAAAAATTTAAGAATAGGTGCAGCACTGTGAATTCTTTAGAGATACACGCCGAGCCTTCCGAGTATTTCTGACGAAAATTATAGGCACAAAACTAGAGAGAAATTATTAAAAAGTTTCACTGGCACTGGTAACGAGAACTCCCCAAGAATCAATCGAGGATTCTCGCAGATCGACGAACAATCGATTAAAAACTCATGACAAATCGTAAATCACTATGCGTCGATAGTTCAAATGTATTTCAATCGTCTCCAGCATTAATTGATTGCAGAGCATATCCGCAAATAAAAATCGGACTCAGACAGGAAGCTATGGATGGATTTTATGGGAATGGATTCTGTGCGAATTCTTGAAGAATTGAAATCTCGCCGAATCCTGGAAGGATTCTCGCCGAATCCTGGAAGGATTCTCGCCGAATCCTGGAAGGATTCTCGCCGAATCCTGGAAGGATTCTCGCCGAATCCTGGAAGGATTCTCGCCGAATCCTGGAAGGATTCTCGCCGAATCCTGGAAGGATTCTCGCCGAATCCTGGAAGGATTCTCGCCGAATCCTGGAAGGATTCTCGCCGAATCCTGGAAGGATTCTCGCCGAATCCTGGAAGGATTCTCGCCTAATCCTGGAAGGATTCTCGCCTAATCCTGGAAGGATTCTCGCCTAATCCTGGAAGGATTCTCGCCGAATTCTGGAAGGATTCTCGCCGAATTCTGGAAGGATTCTCGCCGAATCCTGGAAGGATTCTCACCGAATCCTGCAAGGATTCTCACCGAATCCTGCAAGGATTCTCACCGAATCCTGGAAGGATTCTCGCCGAATTCCTGAAAGGATTCTCGCCGAATTCCTGAAAGGATTCTCGCCGAATCCTGGAAGGTTTCTCGCCGAATCCTGGAAGGATTCTCGCCGAATCCTGGAAGGATTCTCGCCGAATCCTGGAAGGATTCTCGCCGAATCCTGGAAGGATTCTCGCCGAATCCTGGAAGGATTCTCGCCGAATCCTGGAAGGATTCTCGCCGAATCCTGGAAGGATTCTCGCCGAATCCTGGAAGGATTCTCGCCGAATCCTGGAAGGATTCTCGCCGAATCCTGGAAGGATTCTCGCCGAATCCTGGAAGGATTCTCGCCGAATCCTGGAAGGATTCTCGCCGAATCCTGGAAGGATTCTCGCCGAATCCTGGAAGGATTCTCGCCGAATCCTGGAAGGATTCTCGCCGAATCCTGGAAGGATTCTCGCCGAATCCTGGAAGGATTCTCGCCGAATCCTGGAAGGATTCTCGCCGAATCCTGGAAGGATTCTCGCCGAATCCTGGAAGGATTCTCGCCGAATCCTGGAAGGATTCTCGCCGAATCCTGGAAGGATTCTCGCCGAATCCTGGAAGGATTCTCGCCGAATCCTGGAAGGATTCTCGCCGAATCCTGGAAGGATTCTCGCCGAATCCTGGAAGGATTCTCGCCGAATCCTGGAAGGATTCTCGCCGAATCCTGGAAGGATTCTCGCCGAATCCTGGAAGGATTCTCGCCGAATCCTGGAAGGATTCTCGCCGAATCCTGGAAGGATTCTCGCCGAATCCTGGAAGGATTCTCGCCGAATCCTGGAAGGATTCTCGCCGAATCCTGGAAGGATTCTCGCCGAATCCTGGAAGGATTCTCGCCGAATCCTGGAAGGATTCTCGCCGAATCCTGGAAGGATTCTCGCCGAATCCTGGAAGGATTCTCGCCGAATCCTGGAAGGATTCTCGCCGAATCCTGGAAGGATTCTCGCCGAATCCTGGAAGGATTCTCGCCGAATCCTGGAAGGATTCTCGCCGAATCCTGGAAGGATTCTCGCCGAATCCTGGAAGGATTCTCGCCGAATCCTGGAAGGATTCTCGCCGAATCCTGGAAGGATTCTCGCCGAATCCTGGAAGGATTCTCGCCGAATCCTGGAAGGATTCTCGCCGAATCCTGGAAGGATTCTCGCCGAATCCTGGAAGGATTCTCGCCGAATCCTGGAAGGATTCTCGCCGAATCCTGGAAGGATTCTCGCCGAATCCTGGAAGGATTCTCGCCGAATCCTGGAAGGATTCTCGCCGAATCCTGGAAGGATTCTCGCCGAATCCTGGAAGGATTCTCGCCGAATCCTGGAAGGATTCTCGCCGAATCCTGGAAGGATTCTCACCGAATCCTGGAAGGATTCTCACCGAATCCTGGAAGGATTCTCACCGAATCCTGGAAGGATTCTCACCGAATCCTGGAAGGATTCTCACCGAATCCTGGAAGGATTCTCGCCGAATCCTGGAAGGATTCTCGCCGAATCCTGGAAGGATTCTCGCCGAATCCTGGAAGGATTCTCGCCGAATCCTGGAAGGATTCTCGCCGAATCCTGGAAGGATTCTCGCCGAATCCTGGAAGGATTCTCGCCGAATCCTGGAAGGATTCTCCGCGAATCCTGGAAGGATTCTCCGCGAATCCTGGAAGGATTCTCCGCGAATCCTGGAAGGATTCTCCGCGAATCCTGGAAGGATTCTCCGCGAATCCTGGAAGGATTCTCCGCGAATCCTGGAAGGATTCTCCGCGAATCCTGGGAGGATTTTTCTGCGATTCTTTGAGAATCCTTTAAGGTTTTTTTCCGAGAGTCCTTAAAGGATCCTTCGAGATTCCTTAAAGCATTTATGTTGAAATTCTCAAGGAATCCTTTAAAGGTTTCCGAAGTGTCCTGCAAGGATTCTCAAAGATTATTTCAATGATTCTTGAAGAATCTTTCATGGATTTTTAGAGTTCTTTATGGATTTTAAAACAATTCCTCAATGATTCTTTTTCTCGTTGTTTCTGAATCTCTTGATTATGGTTTAATGGTGAAATAAAGTATCGTTAGATTTCAATTAAATCACGAGGGTTTATTTATTTTTCCCAAGCTTCCTATGGGATTCTCTAATGATTCGTAAACCATCTTTTGAGGGATGTCATCTAATTCTTGCCTATTTTTTAACGATTTATTTGACGATTTCCAGCCTTATTTCCACATGGTGGCTAAAAATGAAAGTCAGTAGATCTCTGCACTTCAAGTCAATAAATTCAGAGGAATATGACAGCTTATCCTTGTTTCGCTGCTTTGGCCACGTACGAACACGCCATCGCAGCTTGTTATTAGATTATTGAATTGCTATATTGAGCGATTGGCGATAAGCAGCCGCAGCGGTCGCAATCGTTCTCCTCCATGGTCATGGCCCTAAGCTACGACCAACGTGTGACATTTGTTCTCTGTAGAGTCGTAAACATCGCAGCGCGGCCCGGCCCTTATTGCCTGGGTAGGCTCACTGCGGAGGAGTACCAACGTCCACAGCCAGCGGAGTTATGGATTTTATCTCTATGGTCAGTTGTTGGTTTGTCTGACTGTGAGGTGGCTGTGTTGGGACATCGCTTCCTCGTGAACTAGACGGTGGTACCTACTTGCAATTGCGATAGCAAGAACGCGTGGATGTTGACAACAATAGCGAGACGATCTGGTTTATGATCCGAGAAGCGATATTAAGAGTGAAGATTTATTCGAGAAGCGGTGTCCGTTCGTTCGTTCTGGTGATGAGAGTTGACTATCTCGCGAATAAATCTGACAATAATGTTTGCGAATAAACTCCCACACTAAGGCTACGGCCTCACCTTATGCCCGAGGGTTAGAACTATTACGATGTAATTAATAAAGAGATCATACCGTTGATGGAGAGTGACCACCCCTTGCCGCGTCTATGAGCACTGGCTGTCTCAAGATAAACATGGGACTCGAGCTTCAATCAGAGGGGCAATCAACAGCATTCCGCAAACAGAACGTTTTGCGCTAAACAATCTTGCACAATTTCCAATACCTCGCCCGACGCCAAAGACTGGTTGCCGGTCACCGCCAACAACAGCAGCAGCTATCCCGCTGCGCCGAGGACGAGAAGGAGGAGCCGGCTATTTGCATCTGGTTCCACCCATTTTCGATTTGGCATTAGCCAACACACGAATGTTGCCGTCGCCTCACTGATGACCGCACCATCGTCCCAACAACGTGCGAGCTCGCGTTACGACTAAGCTGCTTCGATTTGCGATCGACTATTTAGTCATGCATATCAATTATGATGTGTTGAATTCGAGCCATAGACTATCCATCTCGCGGACCCTCACCAGCTGCCGGGTTGGCACGGGCAGAAGTGGAACAGACTACGACGACGACGACGCGCGCGCGCAATCAAAGCAGATCGGTACCGCACTGCCCGGCAGGACTGGCAGTGGGTTTCTAGTCAGAGGGGGGACCATTTTCACCCTCCGGGCACGTGGTGGCGGTGATCTGCCCGGGCACTTCGTATACCAGCACGGCCGGCGTCTCATAATGGATCGATTTATATTCTTCATTCGATTCTTCTCCGTGTCCGGCCGGGCCGCTAGATTCAAATATGATATATTATTTTCAATAAACTGATTCAATTAAATCGCAGCTTTGGTGTATAATCGTTTTAGTCGCAGTGCGCTCAGTGCGGACACTTTGTTGCACTCAATGGAGCTGGTTGGATGCAGTAATGCGCAACGGTGCTTGGACAGTTACATGGACAATTGTTTATAATGAGTTTGTGGAATTTTCACCAACAATGGGTTATTTAGTGGAATGTAGTTAAATGTCATAAGAAGTGTTAGGCACTGTTTCCATAAATTCCAAAACTTCACAGGTTCTTGTTTCTATCTGTTGAGGTTGATATTTCAATATATTTATTTATGAAAAATTGAAATCAAGTCAACTAAAAGATGACAAAAACCTTAGAGTCTTGAAAATTTTGAAATTTTGATTTGCTATTCTTTATCTATGTTTTAACTGTATCGTAAGTTTGTTCCTTTTTAAATATAGCTCGAACTTTATTTTGATCTGTTGAAAATTATAGACCAGCGTTTCCAGTTCTATTCAAATTTATGAAGATTAATAACCATATTCCAAGCCACATCTGTCATTTTTGGCTTGGATAAACGCCTTCCCATAGATGCGACATAGTATTTTTATTTAGTCTCGTCGTAACTACAAACAAACTGAACCGGTAGCAAGTCTCAACCACGCACCTCACCAGTAGCAGCTGTTCGCCGGCAGCACACGCGGAGAACTCGACCCCCTGCCGAGTAGGATCTCCCAGTCTTGTGACCTCTTGTGACTTCCTGATTATGGAGAGCATTGCTCCCCAAATGCCAACCCCGCCCGTCAACGTCGTTACCGTGTGGATCGCCTGGCTGCCTGTCTGGGCCCGGTAACCATATCGGCGGAGCGTCATCAAAGCAGCAGGAGCAACAAGACGCTTAACAGAGCATAACTCACGACTGGATTGGTTGGGCGTGCTGGGTATCTCTATCTAGTTGGGTAGGTGGACGAATATTACTCGATGCGGAATCGCTGGCTGGTAGCGTATGTAGAGTATTGATATGCTCGTACAAGCTTCGACCAACAACAACAAAGAACAGAACAACAATAAGAGATCGAGCTTCCTTCGCAATCGCGAGTAGCAATGATAGACGAAATAAAAAAATACGAACAAACAAGCTTCCGTTCGCTTTTATTTAGGGGTAGCGGGGGTAAAGTGAACAGGCGGGGTAAAGTGGGTAACGGCTTGTTTATCCCCTGTTTATGGATTTCTCGTATTATTTTCCATGATACATCATAAATTAAGCATTTCATGCTCTCCGAGCTATTTCAAATCATGAAATATCTATTTAACAGCTAGATTTTAGCAAAATTCTGCTCGCTTTCGCAAAATACTAGTTTGATGTAATTTTGGCACTATTGCATTTAATCCATGAAAACTCTGAGTTAGTAGTTCTAAACCAAAATATCGTTCACATCGTTCATTTTGCTTGCTGTGAAGCGGAACTGGTTGATGGAAGATAGTTTTTAAACTTTTTTCTTAGTTTAGGTGATATTTGAAAAACATGTAGCTGTGGGGGTAAATTGGTCATGTTGCCTGGGGGTAAAGTGAGCAATGTTCTGACAGAGAAATGAAGATAAACTAGCTCAAATTTCAACCATTATCGGTTCGGTTGACAATGGGATCACCAATAAGGGGGTGAACAAAGGGGGATCTGGTCATTTACGCTCCATACACACATTTTCGTACAATTTCGACAATCCTGAGCGAATATTTACATACCACACACCATGGAAACATTCATACCTCAGATGTTTGTCATCCGATCTGTGATATCCATATATCAATCAACTCAGTAAAAGCTCTAGTTTCTGTAAAATAGTATAACAAGGGCCAACATTTCATCCATTTTAATAATATAGGCGCACAAAATCTAGCATTTTTGACATGCCCTCAAATAATCCGGAATTTCTCCTGAGGCCAGAGCATGATTTTTAACCCGTTTTGCAGAAGAAGATGAATTTCCTGCCGAACCATGCCAAAATCAAAGGAACCTGGTAATATTTCACTGAGCAATGGTCAATTGAATATTGAAAAAAAAAATCCCGCACTATCATTTTGACCAAGCCCGGTACGTCTGCTTGTCTGTGATAAAACGAAGAGTTTATACCTGTCAGGTAACATTTTGAATATTACTAAGAATATGTACGTGGTTTAAAATATTTTGATCAACTTATTTGCTTTATTTACAATATTGTTCACTTTACCCCACCGCCTGACCATTTTACCCCGCCCAAAACAAAATTGAACTATTTTGGACTAATTTTAAATGTTGAAAATAACATATTTAAATATTTTTTCAAATTGTTTTCACAACAGGCTATGTTAACCAATAAGATAAGCTTCGACACACCTGCATTGAACAATGCAATTTCTTGATAGCCACTTGATAAACAGCAGCAGTTCTTAGGGTGTCCAATTTACCCCCACCACCCCTATGGTTATTTCTATTTACAAGTATTTCCTTTACAAGTAATAAAGATTCACAGTACGATGAACAGCAGTGTTGCAACTGTGAGTAAAAAGATCTGAAACAGGAGCAGGGCACAATTTCGTATCAGACAAATGGATCTTGTAAATGTTGTGCACTCTTTGTAGCTCATAAGTAACTATAATGAAAGCAGAATGTAAAGTTTTCGATAGTTTTATCATGATTAGAATTTCTTTTTTTTTCTTCAAAATGCTTGGGAAACCTTTCCAAGTGTCAGCAAGGCCATAATTGTTTCATCCGTCTTAAAGTTCGTCCGTATCACACGAAAAAAAGACTCCCCAATCATTATTTTACAAATGTGCTCTATCGCACCTATTTGGGTGCAAATGTATTGGTGTATACGTAATTAAAACAGTTTTTAATGATCTTTTTGTGTGCACATTGTATTGCTTCGAAAATTTTAGTTTACATGAAATATTTGTACTTTAAAAACAGTAACATTGAAATGGTGTCGCGTTACGAAAATAGTGGTATAATTAATACTAGACAAAAAGTACAAACATTGGAAAAGTAATATTTCGGATTCTCTTAGTACTCGCCAAGAGCTTTCTTTTCGTGTATTAAGATCCAAAATCGAAGCATTTTCCATGAAGTTACACTAGGTACAAAAATACGTTACGCGAATTAAATGTGCTTCTGTAATAAGGGATAAAATTCGTTCGGTTTATCGATACAGTATCACAATGGTTTCTTTTAAGTAAATTAGGGCTTGTACATGAATAGCGTAACAAAATTGGGGGTGTAACGGGGTGTGTCATTTGGTAACTGTCCATACTACAAAAAATGGGTTACCATACAAAAATGTTACGGAGTGGTGGGAAATTACAAATGTTTGGTGTTGTGTAGGATCCTTTGGGGTCGTCCGTTAATAAGTCACGAGAAACTGAGTTTTTTTTATTCGAATAAATTGTGAGGCTTTTTTAAACCTCTCTCTTTTCCACGCAATATCACTGCCACTCATATGAGTAAACGTAACGAACGGTTTGCTGACGAACACGGTTTCCTTCTACCATGTCACGAACCATCAAACTTGTTTGTGGATGCCGATTATATTTTTTTCAATGGTTCGTTTATTTGAAAGGCTCATTTGACGTGAAGCGTTACGGAGCCGCAGTAATGTTTTTACTCACTCACTAGCTCGGCATTTTTTATTCTTTGACCGAGATCGTCACAGCCGAGAACGTTAGCGTAAACATACGTTAATTGAGTCGATATTTCATCTTAAGAACTTTAACAGAGATTTTCACAGTCAATATCGGTGGAATAATTTAAGAGTGTTGGTCACCGGCAGTCGAAAATATAATGAATAGCATCAGGCCAAAAACTTCACCAATCCACTGCAAGAATAAGGGCCTATCGAAAAAGGTTAACAGAGCGTTGCTGAGCGATAAATTGAAAAAAAAAAAAAATTTCCATGTTATGTTAATCGAGACGAACCAGCCTTGGGCTCGTTAATAAAGACATATTATATCAGGGGCCCTCCTTAGCCGTGCGGTAAGACGCGCGGCTACAAAGCAAGACCATGCTGAGGGTGGCTGGGCTCGATTCCCGGTGCCGGTCTAGGCAATTTTCGGATTGGAAATTGTCTCGACTTCCCTGGGCATAAAAGTATCATCGTGATAGCCTCATGATATACGAATGCAAAAATGGTAACCTGGCTTAGAAACCTCGCAGTTAATAACTGTGGAAGTGCTTAATGAAGGAACACTAAGCTGCGAGGCGGCTCTGTCCCAGTTTGGGGATGTAATGCCAATAAGAAGAAGATCCTAATGAACTTCGCTTTGATCTGAATGAATATACAATAATAAGACAATGATTTTACACCTGGACGCTGGACATAAACACTATTTTCAAAATTGAGTATTTATTTTCTGAGTAGTGTTGATTAGAGCGTAAAGATTTAAAATGTAGTTAAAAGTAGTGCACTCAGGGGACGACGCATACGTTCTTGTGATAAACATTGGTTGAGACATGAGACGTAAACCAATTTTTTCGGAAATAAATAAAAAGTTGAAAACAGACCACGTTCCAGTAGAAACGTAGAAAAAAAAAACAGAAATATTCCTCTTCAACATTGCTAAGCTTCTTCATCACTAAGCCATCATCACCATTCAAAATGGTTAACGTAGAAAAAAGACAATATAGAACTTTTCAATCTAAAAAAAACTCACTTCTGGGGGTATCGATCGTCTGACTACGTACTTAAAAACCGATCCAGGTCATACTTGGGTGTGACTAATATAAGAATAGGAAAACCCATTACCATTTATTTTGTTTCTAAAACTAGATATGTGGTATGAATGGAATTGGTTCAGTTCTATATTTGTGCCGGTTAGTCCCTCAAACTTTAATAATTGAAACTCCAGATCGTAACCACCAACTCGAACTACATTCAACGATAGATAATGTGATAATATTCTGTGTCGAATACAACATGTTGCATCGAAATCCGCTAAAATTACGTATTCTATCAAACACGTTTGCGTAACGCGACACCATTTGCAGGACACTATTTGTCGATCAGCGTAACGACCCGAGGAGCACAAGTCAGGTAAAAATGATTGCAGCAACTTGATTGTGACAAAATCTAGTCATATAAAAGTTGCAATACCCTATCTGCAGCATGTGCGCTGCTAGGGGAGGCGGTGATCATATCAATTCAGTTATTTTCATTATAATTTCCGTTTTTTCCTGCGATTTTAATTCACAGCCTCATTTCTGTTGATCTATACGAGAAATGCTTAGAATAAATCGAGACTCCAAACCGTATACCAGAGCTAAAAAACGCAATTGCATTTCAAAATGCGAAAAAGTGCAATTCAGCGATGGTGTCGCGTTACGAAATGCAGCGCGTTATATTTATCATATTCAAAGCGAAAAATCTCAAAATGAATATTCTATCAGAAAGGAAATTTAGTGAGGATAATTTTTCACCTGTTTAATCATATGTCCCCGAGGCTAATTTTCGAATGCAGACCTAATTTCTCGCTGAAAGTCGGCTCTTCATGGTGTCGCGTTACGCTGGAATGTGTCAATAGGGTTTAACCAAAGATATTTAAGTACAAGATAGTCCACTTCGCGTTTCTCCATACTATTAATTGGCGAACAGACTTTACGAACGTTGAAATATGATGAATTCAATGTGGCATTATAATTTATTTCTAGCAACATTTAACAATATTAATTCTATATTCCTCTCTCTTAATTTCTCTTAAATACAATAAGTAATTATCCTACAATTTAACTAATATTAATTCAAGATTATACAAACGAAAAAAAATTATATTTGAAATGAAAATCAATAAACCTAGATATCTACATTTAGCTTGCGTCTTTTTGCTGATACTTAAGATTTCCTGTCAATGCGTTTTTTGCTATCTGCTTTCTGGATATTTGTGTTAAGTATTTGAAGTTTTGCTTTGGTTAATATACTTAATAGCGACCATTTCGGCACAAAACATACATAATATATCATTGATTAGAAGGGTATTGGATTTGGCTGTTCTATATGGCCAATACAAAACATCGAGAAGCTTTGTCTTCACTGCGTAATTTGATTGTTTTAAAAAAGTTTCAAAATTGTTTTCAAAAATATAAACTACTAGTCGACCCGGCAGACGTTGTCCTGCATAGTAGGCGAAAATGCGCGTTGTGAACTACGCATGCCCATACGATTCCTTATTTGATTTTTCATGGTTTAGTCAACTTTACCCGTGATTTTAGCATAAGAAAATATCATATAAACCCGTCGGAAAGGATTACGAACATATTTGCTGAAGAAATGAAGAAAATCCATCCAGCCGTTTTTGAGTTATGCGGATACGAACACAGACCATTTCATTTTTATTATATAGATTTTTTTTACAAAAACTTGTATAACTTTAGACTTGGAGCGCTCAACTATCGTACTTTTTGTTATTGAGAAGAATTTTCAGCTCAGGCCCTATACGACCTACCACCTACATCTGCGAAAGATCTGTCAAGGCATTGTTTATGGATTATTTTCGACGCTATCCATCCGGTTGTGTAGAAGATACTGTTCGCTTGATTTGGGCTTAAATTTTCATTATGTATTGGGTTTTACTTTTTATTTACATCGCTTTTGTTGTTTCGTTGGAGATGAAATCAGCTTGATTTTTGTCATATCTGGACAATTGACAAAATACTTGCATACGTCTGCTTCAACATTTCCCAGCTTTTTTGGTGCAATAAGCTGATTTACAACTATTGATTTAAATGCTGATAAAAATTTGCTGGCATCATGATGGCTGTTGTTGCTGTTTTTCCATCAAATGATGGGAAAAAAGTGCTCCAAGCAGTCCTGTGAAAGATTCCTGCTTCGTAAGAACGAGAAGCCATATTTACAGTAGAGCTCCTGCCACAAGTGTTCTATAGCAGAAATACAGTAATATCCCGATTTTATCACCCTCCTGGTGAACTTTGGGGTGATAAAACAGGGTATGTGACAAAATTGGAAAAAAAATATTTTCATTTTTTTTTCAATTCATTCCACAAATATGAATCATTTTATGCCTTGGAAAGGCCAAATGCGTGAACGGTACCCGTTATTTCTTGTTGAAATTGCTTACAGAGTATTTCCCAGGTTCTCAGAAGTCTTTCGTAATAAACTACAGGCGGTGAAAATTATTTCATGAAAATCAATGCTGTTTTTGGTATTATTTACGAAAATAAAAAGAATGACAAAAAATTTTGGGGTGGCAAAATCGGGTCGAAAACGTGACAAAATCGGGACGTGATAAAATCGGGTCGAAAACGTGATAAAATCGGGGGTAGACAAAATCGGGGGTAGACAAAATCGGGTCAACACTGTATACAAAATCCATCCTTCAATGAAGTATGGATTTCGTGACTGAGCGGGTAGATTGGGTTGATCTCCTTCCTGAACAAAAGTGAATATATTAATTAGCGAACAATCGTTAGCCTTTTTGTTAGAAAATACCATTTCCAAAGATTCGCAAGGTCTGAGGAATAAATCGCAGTTCTTTCAACTTCTGTTTCATCACTTGTCATAAAGAACGTTCTGTTTCATGCTGTTCAGGAATATCCAGTACGAGAATTTTGCTTGAATTGGCCTCTTCAGTTCCTTTGAAAAATCATTATTATCTTATAACATTTTAATACATTTGATAGTAATTTTAGGCATACCTTAGCTTCATTAAATGTACTGGAGTTCGCCAATCAAACAATTTATCGAAACTTGCGCAGTAATTCGCTGTATTTAAACATTCTTCAGAGAGTCTCCCTGTATCGACGTACGTCCGCAGTCCTGCACTTACGGACTCACTTAGCGTTTGTGTTGCTAAATTTACTCTCATCTTTACAAACGGAGCCAACTTGAAATGGTTGTATGTTAGTTTCGGAAATGATCGAGGGATTTCTTGAATATCTTTGTTGTAGAGTTCTATTATATGTTTGAATTTGCAGACTTGTCCAATGAACCGTTGTTGTTAATGTGGTTACGACCGAGAATTATAGTTGTAATTATAAAATGAATTTGTATACCTAGGCTAAATAGAATTTAAACTATTTCTACTATTTACAGTGTTAAACCTAAAGGGTGTAAAACTTGAATCTATCGTGCAATTATACTAAATTTCTAAGCTGATTATTCCTATGTGAGTACGGACATAAACATGCACATTCATTATTGTAATCTAATTCAATAAATTCTATATTCAGGCAAAATTTGTACTAGTGAATTGTAGATACGACTCTTCCAAACATCTAATTGTACATCAAATATGTGAGTTACTCAACCTATATAAAATTTATCAAACTAAATAAAGTTTATTTGAAGCTTAAAGCACACAGACCAAATATCGTGTTCGCTATATAGAGTTGGTGAAACCTAACCCTACAGTTACAGAACTCAACCCATCTATTCTGAAAAAACGAGTTAACATATTGTAATATTTGATGTAAAATATACATGGAATTTTAAAATGCATGGAGGAGCTCCTTCTTCGACCATTAGATACGTCAGAAACAAAAAACTGAATGAGCAAAAACGTTCTTAGGCAAATATTATATGAATCTTTGCTATTCCGCACCTGTGGGTGTTGTACCCATGTTAGAATACATATAACTCAACGTTATAAAATCCTTGTACTAATGGAACCATCGAAGTGTCCAACAGCTTTCATGGATACGCTCTTACCTATTTCCGGAGAATATTTTGAAGGATGATAATGAGGACACGCCGTCCTTCATGCTAACACAGTCATTCACAGCACAATAGATTCGACCCATACTGATTTTTAGTTAATTTATTTTAATCGGTTTACAGAGAACCGAACCAAACGTTCAGCTTTTGTATACGTATATTTTTGTTTATGAAAACGATAGCAACGACTTTCACAACTATCTACGATTACTAAGGTAAAATAGTTCGACCGCCACTCGTAAAAGCGCTGAAATCGCTATTCGCCTGTTTTTCGCGAGAGTGGGCTATATTGTTAATATATAATATTTGGTTTAACTCAGCCTGATATGCTGCGGTTGAGCAAATGTATTGTAGTAAATCTTCATAAATAGAAACCAAACGAAAGCAAAATTAAGCCACCAGACGGCTTGCTTACTTCTGGTTATCACGCCAAGTAGTCAACACTTACTCAAGCCATTAAAAGTCTCAAGCAAAAAGGACAAATTTAGAACCCAAAACTATGACCATACGACACCCAGAAGGAAAAACGATTGACCTAGTAAGATAAGATTAAGTAGCTAAAACCCCGACGAGCTTGAGTAATAACCAATTCTCAAAGTACCCAAAATTTCTGCGCGAGCATATTTCAGAAGTGAGGACGTGCGTCTAAAATTCATTCACTTGATGTCGAGACTTATGTCCAACCACTGTTCGCTAAACACGTTGCGGCGTTATGGCGTTGGTGATCGACGGCGGCGTGGTTCAGCGTGAACTAATTTCAAACGTCAACAATTCTTCGGAATTTCTTCTAAAGTTCCTAAACGAATACCTCAGGAAATTATTCCACGAGATCGTTGGAAAGTTTATCACGAAATTCCTCCGGAAGTTCTTCATGAAGTTTGGTCCAGCAAGTTCCTCCGGAATTCCTGCGGAAGTTCCTTTTGGAATTTCTCCGGAAGTTCCCCCAGGAATCCTTCTGGAAGTTCCTCCAGGCATGGGCGTAGCCAGGATTTCGAGAAGGGGGAGGGGCAACTTTTTTGGTCTTTTAAATCGTAGTTTTATAGTAGTTTTATAAAAACACATGAATATTAACACATGAAACCAAATCGAAACAATATTAATTAAAACAATAATGGATTTAAAAATGCGTGATTTATTGCTCATCAGATATTTTTAAATAAAGTGAGAAAAATATTAACGAACTTAGTATTCAGAAAGAATATTAAATCGGTTATAACAATTATTATAAAAATCCTGCATTCTTCCATAAGTTTAAGAAAACTAGAACCATACATCTGAATTTCTAAACAAATCCTCTCTGAAATAATATTTATTATAAAATAGGCAGAAAAATCAATATGCAAGCTTTCTCCAAGAATTCCTTCGACAATTGCTCCTGGCATTCTATCCGAAATACTATCAGGGATTCCTTAGGAATGCCTCCAGCAACTTCTTCGGCAGTGTCTTCAGGAATTCCACCATAAATTTTGCCGGGAATTGATATGAAAATTCCACCATTATCTCTAAAGGGACTCAAAAGCTTAAAGGAGCTTCCCTTCAAAAGGGCTCGGAATTATGTTTTCAAGAGGATTGGAAGCCTACTTTCGAGAGGGGGTACCTCAAATCATGCAAAAGTTCGAAGGGGTACCTCTCAAGTTAAAGGTTGAGAACCACTGGTCTACAAGATGAATTCTCTTGTTTCCGAGGATGCTTCTGGTAGTTTCCCCGGGGTTCGTTTGAAAATTCTCCCGGGAGTTTCTTCAGAAATTCTTCCAGAAAATTCCTTCGAGAGTTCCTCCGGGAATTCCACCAGCAATTCATCCGGGAGTTTCACTGGAAATTCTTCCGGGAGTTACGCACGCCAGAAGCTATTCCAGGAAATTATTTAGGCTTTCTTCAGAAAATAAGCAGGAAGTTCCTCCCGAAGTTCTTCCGATAGTTTCTCTGGGAGCTCATCCGGGAGGTCCTCTAGGAATTCTTCTAGGAGTTCCTCCTGAAATTCCTCCGGGAGTTCTTACGGGAGATCTTACGGGAGCTCCTCCGGCAGTTCCTTCGGGAATTCCTCCGGGAGATCCACCAGCAGTTTCTACGAGAATCCCTCCGGGAGTTTCACCGGCAGTTTCTCCGGGTGTTTCTCTGAAAAGGAACTCCCGGAGGAACTCCCAGAGTAATTTCCGGAGGAACTCCCGGGGGATTTTCTATAGGAATTTCCGGAGAAATTATCAGAGGAATTCTCGGAGGAACTGCCGGTGGAACTTTTGGAGGAATTTACTGAAGAACTACAGGAAGAATTTCCGGAGGAAATCCTGGAGGAACTCTCGTAAGAATTCTAGGATGAACTCCCAAAGGAACTTCCGTAAGAATTCCAGGAGGAACTCCTGGAAGAATTCCTAAAAGAACCATCCGGAGGAATTCCCGTAAAAACTCTCGGAGAAATTCTCCGAGGAACTTCTGGAGGAATTTGTAGATAAATGCCTAAAGAAATGCGAAATGAATTCCTGGAAGAAAGCCTGATTGAATTCCCGAAGGAACTACTGGTGGAACTTCAGAGGAACATCCGGTGGAATACCCTAGGGGAAGAGAAAAAATATTTCTGAAGGAACTTCCGAAATCCCATTTCCCGTGAAATTCCTGCCAAATATCGTCCAGGAATTCCCTGTAAAGTTCCTGGAGCATTTTTTTGGAAATACTCCTGGAAGAAATCCCACAAGCACTTCCGGGGGAATTCCCACATGGAGTCCTGAAATAATTCTTAGAGAAGTTCCTATAGGAATTTCCGAAAAAATATCTGTAGAAATTCCCTGAAAAATAGCAAGAGGAATTAATGCAGAAATTCCCAGATGAAATCCTGGAAATATTCCCAGATGAATTGCTGAAGAAAATCTCTGCGGATTGTTCCGAAGAAATTTCTGGAAGAACTCTTTGCAGATATCCGAGTAAATTCCTAGTGAAGTCCGGAAGGAATTCTAGTACACTTCCGCGGAAAATCTCCCGGATAAATTCCTGAAGGAATTCCTAGACAAGTACCTGAAGAAACTCCCGAAAAAATTCCTGTAAGAATTTCTGGGGAAATACTAGTACGAAATCCGGGAGAAATTCATGAAGATATTTCTAGAGGATTTCTTGAAGGATATTCTGAAGTAATGGCGAAAAGAATTCCAGATTGGAATGCTAGATGATTTGGCTATTGAATGTTTGGAGGTATTCCCGGAAAATTTCCTGGAAGTAATCTTGGAGGAATTAAAGGAAGAGTTCCAAGAGGAATGCCCGGAGAAGTTCCTAGAAGAATTTCCGAAGGAATTTCTTATAGATTTACAAGTGAAATCACGGAGCTTAATCGGAGGATTTCCGTCATAAATTTTTGAAGAAACTTCTGGTAGAATTTTGGGAAGAAATTCCGTATGTATTCTTGACGGAACTCTCGAATGCATGCCTGAAGGAAATGCCGGATTCTTCCTGAAGAGAGAATAGCCGAAGAAATATCTAGAAGTAAATCATGGAGAGAAGAAAAGATATCTTCAAGGAATTTCCTCGTGAATTTTCTAAAAAAAAATAGTGGGGGGTTTCTAGATAAGGAGGAATTACAATTACATGAGAGGATTTTCGAACGATTTTCAGAGGAATTTGTGGATAACTGTCTGGAGGAATTTAGAAGTCCCCAGGGGAGCTTCTAGAAGGATTTCAAGGAGAATTTTTGAGCCCGAAATGTTTCGAGTTGTTTTGAACTTTCATATATTATGGATCCTGGATGCCCTAATAAGTTTTAGGATTTTTTTGAATTTCAACCACCTATTTCTGTATATGATTGTATCGTAAAGTGCACATGTTTGAGTACCCGTTCAATCTTTCCACAATTTAGGGGGGACGACGGCCCCTCCCTGCCCCCCCCTTGGCTACGCCCTTGCTATCAGGTTTAATTTTATTTACAATCCGCTGACTTTAGATCTCGAAACAGATTTTTCGTTCATTTTTTTTATTAAATGATTAAATGATTAATCCCAACTATCGCATATTTTTTTCGAAAATTAAGCAATTCCATCAAACATTGTTATGTGTGCACCGTTTTGATTCATATTCCGAATACTTGTGCACATTTTTCAGTTTGGAGGTCTTTATGACACATTAATTAGAATATTTTGATAGATCAATTTTTGTCAAATAAATTACAAATAACGTCAAAACGGTACTGCTTTATCCGCTTAAACATAAAATTGCCAAGGAAAGTAAAAGTTCATGCCTAATATTTAGTGAATCATAAACAATTATTGTGAATATTAATGATTATGCAAAATGCTGGGCATATTCCACAGCACATCAAAATGTCACATCAAATTGCCGTCTCGAATGGTCACACTTCGGTGCCGCAAAATCTTCTCGTTCGAGTCAAATTCTATAATTTATGTAATCGCTATTTAATTTATGGAGCTATCGTGGCATTTGCGTACGTGTTATTTCATTAGATCTCTCGCCCATCAAACTACGACTACTAAAAGTGGGTTTGGGCCAGAAGTTGGATGCAGAAACGCATATTCAGTCCGCGACAGACGACGACCGAGTTCTCTCACATTAATAGCCATCGGTATGTTAATAAATTTAAATTTTATTTATTTGATGGAATCGAGCCGGAGTCCGGGTGCAGATTGCGATTGCCGCTGCTGTGTCTGCTGCCGATTCGCAGTGTCTGGCCGCAGAGCACACGCCCGTCCGGAGAACGGTGATCCCCCTCTGCAGTCGGTGACGTCTCGGTCTGGACCGTACTTGTGTGGCAGAAAATTGGCTAATATATGGCGCACAACGTGGGGTTGCGAACCGGCAGTGGTCAATTGGCTGTCGATGCCGTTGCGCAAATATGTGCGGAAAAAGTTTGATCAAGCCAATTGTTTTTGAGTGGTCACGCTAGACGAGCTTCCAGGCAGGGAGCCATTTGCAATAATACAGTGCCGGCATAGAGCACGCGTTCGTCACTTGCTGTGCGTTGAGGTCGCCCCGAGGTTCGCAGTTTTCCGACCCGGACTGTCCAACTTCGAAATCCCAAGTGGTTACTCGGTGAGTGAGCACGGTGGCTTCGACTCCGTCCAATTTACTGTCCATTAATAGTTGTCTCTGTGTTTCACCCCCGGAACCGCGCATGTCTCCGCCTGCACTGCAGTTGGATGTTGGATATAGCTTTATTTGCGGTCGCGTTTGCTTCGGTACTTTTCTATTTGTTCTGTGGCTGAATTTAGCGGCGCTCGCACACGGGAGATTATTTACAAAGGATTAACATGTGTAATTTAATAAAATGCTCAAGAGCACGTGAAGCGATTGATTTATGACGCGCACGTTGGCGATCGAGTGGTTGGCTGGCCGGCCAGTAGCTCTGCATCGTCGACCACGCTCGCGCATTAGGACCAAAAGCACCGCCCTCGTTTCTTGTAATCATTTCAACATGGAATCACCTTATCAAGTGCGCTGCGTTGCTTTCCGTTGCTGCCGAGTGATTTACCGCTGGCACGATGCGGTCCTGTCCTGAGCGTGCTGGAACGGAATTTACTTCGAACTCTGGCAGCAGTCGTGTTTATCAGAAATGTCGATTACGGAGCGTGCGTTTGCCGTCGTGGCACCCATTGCATTGTCCGTACGCACTCACCCCGAATCGAAGCGGTGGAATTTTTCACCGTCACGCAAAATTGTTATTGGACGCGAAAATATGCCACTGCCAACGAGGTCTTAATTTTATTCGGTGAATCGAAGTGGGTAAAAAGGGTCGTGGAAGGATCGTGGAAAGCGATGGGAAAGTGAACTCACCAAACAAATAATATTTTATTGGTTTATTGTTGGGTGAAGCTTCATCGGGCACCAAGTTCTCTTTTCGCGCTGTGCGGTTCCATGGATGGTACCGAATTAAATGGCATCTTGCTGAATTGTTCGGTGATTGGTGAACATGTCTGGACGCATTCCACGCAATCGCATAACAATTTACGTGATTCCATTCAGTATCGATTAATTGTAATTGAATGGCCTTTGGAAGGTGGGTCACTATATTGTGTTGTTGAAATCTACGAAACGGTCATCATGCTATAATTTGCGCTGTTGAGGACTCATTTCAGCACAGTACAGCTAAGTGGAATAATCTAGATTTGTGCTGTTTGTCGCATATAAATACAGAGGAAATCAAACAAATATGAGACAGTTATGCTTGTAGTGGCAGTGCCAGTGTGCGCTAAACTTATTCATACACACAATCATGAATAGGAAATCATGAAATCATGAATCAGGTCAGTTCATGAAACCATGCAATCCTCATCAGTCGACAAAATGCATAACCGGTTATACTTTGAACACTCCTGAGAGGCTGAGAGGTAGCACGCCGGATTCTCACTCAGTGTACTAGAGTTCAAATCCCCTGTTGAACCTTTTTTTATTAAGTTTTTGATCTCAACAACCGAATCGTAACGCAATTGGTTGCGTCAAATACTAGATTCGGGGATTTTTGCATTCGAGAAACTGGTTTTCGAAAAATCGCTTTTATGGGTCTGTTCAAATATTACGTAACGCGATAGAGGGTGGGGGGTTGTTTAATTTTTGTTACGATTTGTTATGCAAAATATAGGAGGTGGGGGTCACTCGAAATATTGTTACGCGTAACAAGTTAATTGCATACAGACAGCGGCGTAGCGTGGGTTTGGCCAGGTTGGTCCCCGCCAAGGGCGTCAGGCCCGAAATCAAGATTTCAGATATGAGAAATAGATCAGATTTATAAGTTGAAGGGCATTTAATAACAAACCGACTGTGAAGCCTAAAGTATTTATGGCATAGATATTTTGAGAAATCTAGAGTACGGAAAAATATATCTTTATTTTTACATCAACATAATAGATTCGTCTAGGATGCAAAAAGTTGTCAGATTCTACGGGGCCCCTCTCAGAATTTTTCCTTATGTTGAGAAAATCAATCTCTGAAAATTTCAGCTTAATCGGTTGTTGCATAAGCTGGCGCATTTGATTTAATGCTTATATGGGATTTATAGCCGAAATGTATGAGAAAATACACCTCTTTCGTTCTGGAAATTGGTTTGAAAACTTTGGAAAACCCGATTGAGGTCAGAATAGTAACAAAGGCAGCTGGTATGCTATAAAAAAATCCACAGAACATTGTACGATAATTAAATGAACTTCTTTTCAGTCTTCGTCTGACTGGAGTTGGGTCGTGGACTTTGGGATTCATTTAGCTATGCAGAAAAATGCTGCATTACTTTCTTTTATTGGAGAAAGCATTATTCTTTCATACGTTATGAAAAGTATTTTCAAAGAAGAATCTTCTCTTGCCTTAAGGACAATCCTGACGAAATCCAAAACTAATTGCACTCGCGGTTTCAAGAGCATCCCATTCCAAATAGAAGCCACGCAGCAAAGCAAACGCGAGTATATTTAATTTTCGATTCAATGAGGATTGTTCTTAATTCGACCAAATTCCTGAATTGAAAGAAGAAGTCATATCGCCCAACGGCGTTATCTATATTTTTTTTATAGAAGGATGAAGGCAAATCTGCATACAGACACCTGAAATTATGGTACCTGGCGCGGAAGGCAGAGGCCAGCCGTGAATCACTGCATGTTGAACCGACTTGCGGTTGTTGACGATAACCACCTCCGTCTTATGTTGAGCGAGCTGCAGGCCTCTAGCGCTCATCCAATCCTCCACCGTGCTGATCACGTGTGCTGGGGTCAGTTCTACCTCGGGAGTTGACTCCCCGTACACCTCCAAGGTTATGTCATCTATCCGGGGACCGTTCAGGGGGTGAAGAGCTCCCTTGGTCTTGTCTATCACTATCCTGTAGGCGTCACCCCACGGATTCGGCTCCTTCGCATAGGTTGTCGAAACACGCTCTCTTACTGCTCTTGATGGCCTTGTTAAAGGCCAGTTTCACAGCTTGAAATACTTCACGGCGGTCCGCTCTTTCATCCTCGGTGTGGGCACGTTGCATCCTTCGTCTAGCCATGAGGCAGGTTGATCGAAGGGTTGCAATCTCGGGACTCCACCAGTATACCGAGCGTCTGCCATTTCTCCGCAGGGCTTTCCTCGGCATGGTGGCGTCACACGCGCGTGATAGGACAGCTACCAACGCATCCCCGCTTAGACCTTCAGTGTTGGCTTCCAGTCCCAGGGCCGCGGTGAAAACTTCGCTGTCGAAGTGATTGGTTCTCCACCCCCGGATCTGACAGGGATCCTCGGAACTCGGATGTTGCACGCCATTATTGATCTTGAAGCGAATTGCGGCGTTATGCCAAACGACTTTATGCCAAATGACCTATCAACTTTGCCACCTACAATATGAACAATTCCTTGCTTCCTTTCTTTTTTTTCCTTTTTCTTCGTTTGTCCTTTTTCCTTCTACCTTCTTACTTTTTCCTTCTCCGTTCTGTCTCCTTCCTTCTTCCTTCTTCATAGGAAGAAATGCTTCCGTCTTCCTTCGTCCATCTTCCATCTGCCTTGCTTCTTACTTAGCTTCCTTCTAGCTTTCTCCCTCATTGTTTTGTATTTATTCTCCTTTCTTCTGTCTTTTTTCTTCCTTCTGCTTTCACCGGCTTTCCCTTCTTCGTTTTTCCATTATCTTTCTTCATATTTTAAACCTTCTCAAACTTTTAACTTCTAACTGCTCACTTTTCACTTTTTATTTCTTACTTCTTTCTTCTCAGTTCTCATTTTTTATTGTTCCCTTTCCCCTTCAAATTTGGTCTATTGACCATTCGGCTTAATGGCCTTCAGCCGAACGGCCTTCAGTTTTATGTTTAATTTTTGCTAATTGCTTATTTGGTTTCGGAAAATTCTCTGATGTTATGGAATTTTGACATTATTTGAAAATATTTTATTTTCATTTTCTACTTCTACCTTGAACCTGACACATTTAACACTGGAGAAAACCGACTTCAAAGGAGGAAAAAAATATGACTTTCGTTACGAACAACGTACAGAAGGAATCAAGCGCTTATCCAAAAGGAAATTTTCCAAGGAACTTGGTGAGTGCTGTTTTATGGACGTGGAACACTTCATTGTGTAGATATTGAGCTCGCTTTGCCCTAATATCCCATATATCACGAGTTGCCATATTTTTTGTTATTTTATTTTTAAGACATTGTTCTAAAATTGTGAAATATCTCTTTACTGTGAATCCACAGAATCTATGTAAAATTTTCATGTATTCTGTAAAAATAAATGATATTTACAGATAATTGTTGATACTATTGTCCCATAGTGTAGATATTGTTATATGTTTGCCGAACAAAAAGTAGATGGTTTGGTAAATGTTTTATTTTCCCGAGCAGCACGCATGTTGTACATAAATCACAGTAATTTATGTGTGACCCGATTTAGTCACAATTAGGTTGCAGTTTCATTACATTTGTGTTGCTTGGGTTGTTATTTATTCAGTAATAACCGAATTTTTAAATCGCACATACAGTGCATTATGATACTTATTTGACTCCAAAATTCCTTAAATTTAGAGCTTTCACCTACGAGATACGTAAAGGTGCCTTTCTATGGATCTATATGAAAAGGAGAACACATAACACATAAAAGGACGAAAAATTGTGATGTATGGGACATTGGGTAAAATGGGCTCAATATCTACATCTAGAAGAGTCCCTTGTCTTTAAAACAGCACTCACCGTATTTGTCGGAAAATTACCTTTCGACTTAGCTCTTGATCTTTTCTGTAAGTTATCAAAAAGTTATCAATTTTATCCATCTTTGAAATAGGATTTTCCCAGTGTGCATTTATTGGCCTTTTCTTATTTTTAAGTTAAACTTTTTAAATACTTACGAAAATTTTATTGTACTGCAGAGTTCCACTCAAATGCTTGTTTACAGATTTCGTTTCCGCCCCTACGCAAAGACAGCCCTTGCTTTCTTGATCCGTGCGCCTATTTCGATCTTGGTACCGCCGTCTGACAAAGAAGGTAAGATCATTCCTTTTTACCTTACTTTCGTTCCTTTGGGGTAGGTAACGGGTGACCGTTGCCACTAGAGAGTTCAACGTAAGCTAACATGGCGACCGCTAGCAGCGACGACCCAGGAGGGTGAAACGCAGACTACCGACTTTTATGGATCCAACGAATAAATTCGGAGAATTGACGTTTTTGCAGCTGACCGGCAAAGACGAAACCCCGCTCCCGAAAAACTTGTTTGTCATCGGAAAGTCTGTAGAGACATGTGCTGATTCGATTGAGAATGTGAAAACCGAGGAACAAGGGACCAAGTACACCCTGAGTGTTCGTGATATGGATCAAGTTGCCAAACTACTAAAATTGATGAAATTAATCGATGGAAGCAAAGAAGAAATTTCCCCGCACACAAACTTGAATGTTAGCCGGTGCGTAATTTCGTGCTACGACTTGATCCACATGGAGGAGAAGGATATACTGGTGGAGTTTACCAAGGAAAGGGTCGTCCGTGTACAGCGAATCATCAAGAACTAGAACGGAAAAAGTGTGAATACGCCATGATCCTTATGTTCAGTAAGACAACCTACCCGGAGCATATCAAAATAGGTCTTTTGCGTGTTGCTACTCGTCCATACTTCCCAAATCCAATGAATCCGTTAGCCAAGAAACGCCGTACAACCTTGAGCAACGACCACTAGCCTACATGACAACAGGTCTCACCACTCGATCCAGGAATAAAGCCCCCGCCGTTCAAGAGACTAAGCGAGGACGAGCCCCGAAATACAACCCTCCAAAACCAAACCTTTCAGCAAACAGATATTATCTCGCAAAACCTTACAGATCAACACCATACCACAGCATGGCTCTCATCCGGAGCCATCCGCATCCCGCCAAATAAATATTACACAAAGCGCAACCCCAGTGCCGGCTGTCGATATTGGAAATACTAGTGTAATGGTTTCGACACAAACACCTGCAGAAGTTTCCGCGGCAGATTTCTCTCTTACAGCCAATCCACCAACGCGTAGGGCATCATCATCGTTGTGCGGATCTGTCACGGATAATCGCTCCGATTGCGCTTTTGCCCTGCAGTGGAATCTACGTGACCTCAGGGGCAATATCAGCGAATTGAAGCTACTTATCGCCGATCTCGGGCCTTGCGTTGTGGCACTACAGGAGACCAAGGTTAATCAATCCGTCGTCGCACCAGATTTCGTCGGCAAGCACTACACGTTACTTCTGGAGTCGATCAGTCTACACTACTGGCACTACTCTCGGATGACTAGGCCAACCCCGTGAAGACATACCATTTGAGCGTGTGCAGATCCACACCACCTTGCAGGCGACGCATCCACGCTCCGATCCAGGTAACGGTAGTATCTATCTACATTCTGCCGAGTTCTGTGCAGTTTCAGGCTGTACTGGGTGAGTTGTTCGAGCAGCTAGAGGGACCAGTGTTACTTCTTGGGGACTTCAACGCCCATCATCTCGCGTGGGGGTCTCGCCAATCGAACGCGCTTGGTTGCTTCATCACCGAGACGACTTTGGCCCATCAGATAGTAATTTTAAACGACGGTTCACACACTGGAATCGGCCCGGCCACAGGCAACACCTCGGCAATTGACGTGACCATCTGCTCCGAGAGTCTGGCTCCTAGGTTCCCGAGTAGAAGAAAATAGCTCAATAATATCAAATGCTGATAAGATAACAAAATGAGATATGGACATGATTGATATAAGAGATGAAAGATTAGACGACAATATCAATATTTTGCACTAAAATATCACGAGGAGATCAAGTTATGCTATTTGTATTAAGTGATCAATATCATGTGTCATTGATTTGTTCTTATCCATAGCATATCTTGATATTTAAATGATATTTCGGTGCAAATTTTTGATATTGTTGCCTGTTCTTTTATCTCTTAAGTCATCATTTATTCAGACTAAGGCCGAAGTGGTATATAAGAGTCTTCTCCATTAGGTTCGGTCCATGGCTATACGTCGCCAACCACGCAGTCTACGGAGGGTCCGCAAGTCATCTTCCACCTGATCGATCCACCTTGCCCACTGCGCACCACGCCTTCTTGTGCCCGTCGGATTGTTGTCGAGAACCATTTTCACCGGGTTACTGTCCGACATTCTGGCCACGTGCCCGGCCCACCGCAGTCGTCCGATTTTCGCGGTGTGAACGATGGATGGTTCTCCCAACAGCTGATGCAACTCGTGGTTCATTCGCCTCCTCCACGTACCGTCCGCCATCTGCACCCCACCATAGATGGTACGCAGCACTTTCCTTTCGAAAACTCCAAGTGCGCGTTGGTCCTCCACGAGTATCGTCCAGGTCTCGTGTCCGTAGAGAACTACCGGTCTTATAAGCGTTTTGTAGATTGTCAGTTTGGTACGGCGGCAAACTCTATTCGATCGGAGCGTCTTACGGAGTCTACGCATAATTGTCCCATGTATATAGGGAATCCCAGCAAACATGGGACAAATATGTGTATGACGGCAGTATGCGTCTCCGAATTTCTCTGCTGGTATCATTTTCGGCAGTCACCAGTGAGCCCAAGTACACAAATTCTTCCACCACCTCGATTTCGTCACCACCGATGCAAACTCGCGGTGGGTGGCTCACATTGTCTTCTCTTGAACCTCTTCCTAACACTTCGTCTTCGACGTGTTGATCACTAGTCCGATCCGATTGGCTTCCCTCTTCAGTCTGATGTAGGATTCACTCTATCTTCTCAAAGTTACGTGCCATAATATCTATGTCGTCGGCGAATCCAAATAGCTGGACGGACTTATTGAAAATTGTACCACTCGTGTTAATCTCTGCTCTTCGTATTACCCCTTCTAAAGCGATGTTGAATAGCAGACACCCCAGTAAACCACATATCGTTTAACAAACAACAAATAAAGTCGCATTTGCGTTCATCAAAAATCTAAATCGCATTTCATATCAAACTATGTCAGATTATTGTCGAACAATGTTGAATTAAATGCATCGTATACGATAATTTTTACCGTAGTGAAAATCAATCGTAATTGTGTAAATAAAAACTCGTAATGACTTATATTTCTTGCAATATCTTATATCAGTGCGAATGAATGTCTAGGTGAATCGTAATACAATCGAAACCACTTCAGTCCAAATGATTTGTAGACGTTTCAAGCAGTTGTAAAGAAATAAATTATGTAGATTATGTTGAACAAAAATCCACCTCACTTCAAGATGTGCCTGCAAATCTAAAGATCGCATGTTCGAGACTTGGTGCTGATATTTTTTTTTTATATATTTTAATGTTTAATCGTAATAATGTTCTCTTGATGTCGGGATAAATCGTAAAATAAAACTCGTATGTACCTATATCGCCTCCACTTTGGTACGTATATAGCCAATCTGTGCATTATATACGATTAAGTTGATTCTTATATAACAACCTATATCAAGATATATAGGTACCAAAATGTTGACTGGGACGAAAGACCATCGCCTTGCCGTAACCCTCTGCGGGTTTCGAAGGGACTCGAGAATGCCCCGGAAACTCGAACTACGCACATCACCCGATCCATCGTCGCTTTGATCAACCTTGTCAGTTTATCCGGAAATCCGTGTTCGTGCATTAGCTGCCATAGCTGGTCCCGATCGATTGTATCATATGCAACTTTGAAGTCGATGAATAGATGATGTGTGGGCACGTTGTATTCGCGGCATTTCTGCAGTAATTGGCGAATGGCGAACACCTGGTCCGTGGTGGAGCGTTCGCCCAAAGAACCCGCCTGGTACTGCCCCACGAACTCCCTTGCAATTGGTGCTAGTCGACGGCATAAAATTTGGGAGAGTACGTTGTAGGCGGCGTTCAGCAATGCGATTGCGCGGTAATTGCTACAATCCAGCTTATCGTCCTTTTTGTAGATGGGACACACGACACCTTTCATCCACTCCTGCGGCAAAATTTCCTCCTACCAAATCTTGGTAATGACCCAGCGCAGCGCTCTAGCAAGTGCTCTCCTGGTAGTTGGTCAACCCCAGAGGCTTTGTTGTTATTTAGCCGACCAATCTCCTCCTGGATTTCCTTGAGATCCGGAGCCAGTAGAATTATGTCCGGCGCGCGTTCCCCCAGGTCCATCACCATACCGCCATCTTCGTCTGCCACATCGTCATTCAGGTGCTCTTCGTAGTGCTGCCGCCACCTTTGGATCACCTCACGCTCGTTCGTAAGAAGGTTCCCGTTTATGTCCTTACACACATCAGGCTGTGGCACGTGGCCCTTACGTGAACGGTTCAACTTCTCATAGAACTTTCGTGTGTTATTAGCGCGTTACAGTTGCTCCGCCTCTTCACGGTCTCGACCTTCCTGCTGATGCTTTTTCCTCCGGAAAACCGAGTTTTGTCTGTTCCGCGCCTGTTTATATCGTGCCTCGTTCGCCCTCGTGCGGTGTTGCAGCAATCTCGCCCATGCTGCATTCTTCTCTTCCACTAACTGCTTCGCCGTCATACCAATCGTTTCTCTGTTCCGGAGGCACCGTGCCAAGTGCAGCGGTTGCGGTGCTACCAATGGCGGATCGAATATCTCACCAGCCAGCTTCAAGAGACGCTGCGCCTAGCTGCTCTTCCGTTGGGAGTGCCACTTCCAGCTGCAGCGCGTATTCTTGGGCTATTCAACCGTCTTGTAGCCGCCCAAAATTAAGCCGCGGCGTCCAACTTCAACGCGTGTTGAACACCGTCGAGAGTTTTGAGCGCAGGCATACTGCAGCGAGGTAGTGGTCGGATTCAATATTCGCACTGCGGTGAGTGCGGACGTTCGTGATGTCGGAGAAGAATTTACCGTCGATTAGAACGTGGTCGATTTGGTTTTCCGTTTCTTGGTTAGGTGATCCCCATGTGGCCTTGTGGATATTTTTGCGGGGAAAGAAGGTGATTCGGACTACCATTCCGCGGGAGGCTGCGAAGTTTATGCATCGTTGGCCGTTGTCGTTCGATACGGTATGCAGACTAACCGGTCCGATGACCGGTCTATACATTTCCCACCTGAGCGTTTATGTCACCGATGACGATTTTGGCGTCCCGCAGTAGGCATCCATCATATGTCTGCTCCAGCTGTGCGTAGAACGCTTCTTTCTCGTCGTCGGGTCTCCCTTCGTGTGGGCAGTGCACGTTGATGATGCTTTAGTTGGAAAAAAACGGCCTTTACTTCTCAGCTTGCACATCCTTGCGTTGATTGGCTGCCACCCAATCACACGATGGCGCATCTTTCCCAGCACTATGAAGCTGATTCCCAGCTGGTTGGTGGTGCCACAGCTTTGGTAGAAGGTAGCCGCTCGATGTCCGCTTTTCCGCACTTTCTGTCCTGTCTTTCAAATCTTCCGTCACGACGTCGAAGTTGCGGGGATGTAATTCATCGTAGATCATCTTGCCGCAACCTGCGAAACCTAGCGACTTGAAGTTCCATGTTCCAAGCTTCCAATCGTGATCCTTTATTCGTAGCCTAGGTCTTTGCCGATTATATCGAGTCGCATTATCTCTTATATTGTTCGTAATTATTGGTTTTCCAGTATTGGGGCCTGCGCAAACCTCCTGTCTCGTCGGAGGGCCGTCGTGTCAGGGCTGTTCAGCGACCCACCTCACACCAGGGCTTGGGCTTGTGCGCTTTGAGCGGCACACTGTCGCTTTGGTGGGCCCTACTTGCGGATACATGCAGCTTTTTATCGGAATTTAACAAGGCCCACTGTCTGTATCTCTGCGGTTCTCATGTATCTTCCGTGCTTTTATGAAGTGTTTAAAAATCGCGTGCAAAGCGACTTCAGTGAAAAGTTATGACTTTATTTGCCGTTCTTTTTCGATTACGCTGGTTTATGCCGCCGTCTACAAATTCCAACGGCGTGCCGCCGTGACGCCACCGCCGCATGGGAAAAAGTGAGTACCACGCCGCCGCCGCCGATAATGTGACCGGCGCACAGGTCTCATTGTCTTTCGGACACAGAACGATCACGCGATCATCAAAATGCTTAGGCACTTATGAAGATGCAGATGATTCCCCGGTCTCTTGTAGTAAGGAGTGTCGAACTAATTTTTCGTTCCGAATTCTTAAATGACTGTGCGGACGTGGCCGGCATCATTATTGGTTTTGAATAATTGAACTCCGAAGCATGTACAGGAGTGATTCATATATGCTATCCACTGCTTTTTGAGATTTTTAGACACCTCCCTGCTAACATTTACATTGCATTTTTAGCAGATATCTAAAGAAAATAGCATGCTGAGGTGAAAAAAGTTAAACAAATGCGATATTTATTAGCTAAAGACAGCGTGATGAATCTCTCATTTGGACATACGACGTTTTCAAAAATCAAGCTCCTGTGGGAATGTAGAGCCATTTAAGAAGGAGAAAAAGAAGTTCTATCCTATAACTACGGGAATCAGTGAAAAATAAATTCATTTTTTATCACCTGTTCTTTCATTTAGATTCGTAAACCAAGTTTTATTAGAATATTCCCAAACATTTAATCTGAATTCTTGTTCATAATTGTGCTCCAAGCGAAATTATTTGATGCGTAATAACGCACCATGTCACTACGTATGATTTTACTTCCAAATGAAACAGCGAAATCACCCACACAATCATTGGGAAACCTACGAGTCGTTCCTTGCATTGAAAACTAGCTTCTTCCGCGATCGACATCAGAATGGTACCTGCCCACACAGAACAAAGTAAGATCTTCATCTAGATCTCGATCGCCACCGGCCACTAAGGCGGAAAACAATCACTCCCGAGCCCATCAGTCCGCACTATTAGCTCACGATCGCACGTCGATTGTATACGTTTAGCAAACTTCTGCGGGTGTCAGTGAGCTGAGACTCAGAAACCAATCGTCCGACCGATCGACCGGCCGATGACGACCCGGGTCAAAGGTTTACACTCCCTGCTAAAACCGAAATGGCATCCGTAGAATGGCACCAGCAAGCGCACTTGTAAACAATAAACGCCAGGTCAGTTGGCGAAGTGCGCAGCGGGTGCCATTGTTTCGCCTTCAGAGTGAAGAAGTTCAGTTTCTCCTCGAAGCGATAAGCCATCGCGCAGCCGCCAAAGAAATGACCTATTTGGACCGGGGAGGACTTTCACGGGCCGACCTTTGTGCCAGGGCCGGTGATCTAATGGCCCCTCGGGGGGTCGCGCGAGGCTCGATTTCAATCAGTTTCGCATCAGGACGAAACAACGACGACGACGGTGCGGGGCTGCGCGGAGGGTCTTTCAACACCCTTCCGATACGCCCGAGGAGTGACGTGCCAAAATGAAGAATATCTATTCAAGTGCTTGAAAGACGTACAAACGCGCGCGCGCTTGGCGGCGGGGACGCGACGGTTGCGTAAGTGGCTGTGGCCACTCCGGTCGACTGAGCCCACTGGCTTACTGACAGGGCCTGGTATGGCATTGTTCGGGAGAGCACGATATCGGTCAGCTTTTCTTGCTTCTTCTTTATGAGCAATGATGAGATCAAAGTTGGACGACTGGATTGATGGGCAGAGTGACGTACATTGAAAGGGTTGGATGAAGGATGACAAAACAGTGCCAATAAGGGCGAATTACTGCGAAGCGTAGAAAGTGTTTCTGAAAATTGGATCACTTATTCGATTAATACGTTGTGAGTGAATCATGTTTAATATATCACTGTCGGAATGTATTTCTACTACATTCATCATATCAAAATTCACACCGACGATCCAGAATGCGGATTCGATGACAGCGAGAAGTGACTGAGTGCAAAATTCCATTGAATAAGGATCTGTTTTTTTTTAACTTGATCTGCTTTCGATCCGTTACCAAGCGGGAAAATCGTCATTAGCTCAGGCGCTTATCGTCATCACGCGGGTGAATTTGCGCACGTTTTGTTTCTCCTCTGACCTGGCACGGCATCGCACTGAATAGGTGATCAAACAACGTCCACTCGCGAATGATTTATTCAAATATGTTCTGATTTGCTAATCAGGTCCGCATCCCACTCGACAGATGACGGGAAAATCAATCGAACATCCGTACATTGTGCCTACTTGCGTCCGACGAACGCGTCACAGACTCGGGAGGCCTAGATTGAGTCAACAAGGATGGTGATTAAGGGTTTGCACTTGTCTATGGCGCTGCGCACACGACACGACAACAGAAGGCAGCTGCTGTTGCTGCCGTTCGTTCCAGAGAGAGATGTTCAGTTTCCCCCGAAGCCCCTACTCCTGTTCAGGGAGCAGCCAATCTGCTGACGCAGCCGCTGCAGCTTGAATTGTTTGTCAGTCACTTGACTCGGTTCCTTAGGTCATCAAGCTGTTCGGTTCTGTTTGGCACAGTCCAAGTGTTGTGGAGCTATGCAAAACTACGAGAAGTAGGAAAGGTGGCCGCTCATTACTTATTCAGAATCAGGTCCCTGTCGAGATGTTCGATTGGATGCTACACAGAAAGAAATAATGAAAAGTAATCGACGCGTAAATAATAAAGACGTGGAAAATTACACTATTCTGGGCGTACATGAATCTTTTCCAACAAGTTCGCCCTAAATGTATGCAATTTACATAGCATTATGCAACGTACACACCAGTCAAGCAGTTCGACGAACATTGACTCCGCCCCCAAGAAAACGCTTCGGTTGCTGCTTTGTTTGAACGTGTGTGAAGTTGTTCGAACAACCATTTGACAGTTGGCGGCCCGGTTGGAAAAAATTAAAACGGTTTGATTTTGGTTTGAGTTGTCGGGGTGAAGTCAAGATTCGCCGAACATGTTTGAGCATTTGTAGTGAAGTTGCACAAAGCCCCATATATTTTTTGATGGTTGGTGCTCAAGTTGGCGCTTCGGTCGTTCGTGTGTGATATTGTTGGTCGAATAAATTGATTGTTCGTGCCGCTGTTGGTAAAACTTGATGGATGTTTGAATAAACGAGAGGTAGAGTCAATGTTGGTCAAACTGCTTGACCGTGTGTACGTTCCATTATGACACTTATTCGTATAAAAAGTGTCATAATGCAATACAAATTGCATACATTCAATTGATAATATCGTTTAAATTTACGCTCTTTTTGGCATTCCCTTTATGTGCATTACTTTCGTGTAAATTTCAACAACTTTTTCTATCTGTGTATCGCGAGAAGGCTGTCATCGTGTTGGAGGTTGTTAGTTCAAGAAACGATAATTTACACGACACTTTCTTTGTCGTGTGTGGTAGCGTGGACAGAGAAGGTGGTAGGTTGTGTGCTTTGCAAGTTAATCTGAATCCTGGGCTTCTGTTTTTGTTTCTTTTGAAGCTGTGAACATCTTAACCAACTCGAATGATATTCGCTAGGAATGATGTTTAAAACGGTAAAAGAGGACTAAAAGACCGATAGGGTAAACAATCCCTGTCATAAGACGAGTTTAGCACAATTCCATTTAATTCCACCACCTCGTAATACTTTTACATATACGTATTTCGACCTCAACTGTAAGGTCGTCTTCAGTACCTAGTACCGTGCACGCACCTAACTTTGCGCAGCTCCTAACTTTGCGCATTTTGCGGTTATTTTTGTTATAGAATGCATTTAAATTGAAATTCGAAATATAATTACAACTGGTCAGCACAATATACATGTTATTATAACAGTGCATTTATTTTGCCGCTGCCAAAAGACACATTTTCCATTTTATTAGTTGAAATTTGTACTGAAAACAGTAAAAATAACCAAAATGGCGTGTTCTTACACAAATGGCTTGTGACGGTCTACCCGAAAAACTGTATTTTGTTGTAAATGTTTACATTCGGTGACAACGATTACACATGGATAGAATAATTATAATATTATTAAAGCCATCTCAAGAGAATTTGGTTTGTCATTTATATTTTTCGTTGAAATATATTATGCGCAATGTTAGGAACCATTTTTCAATACAGTGTACCTAATTTTACGCACAACTTGTATTTCTTTGATATTTTCAACAGTTTGGATATACCTCATCATAAAATCATTACGCAAAAAAGAACTTTTGTTAGCTGTGGTCAATGTACACACATGAGGCTGTACATACACCAACAGACGAGACAACATACTAAGTTTGTCGAATCATAAGAAAATAATGCCGAGCATCCTCATTTTCTCAAATATGCTCAATTATGCCTACAAATGGAATGAACATGATTTGTAATAGTAGAATTAGATGAAAAAAAAAATTTGGATGAAAAAATGTATGATAGACGTTTGCTCCGTGTTACAAATTTTCAAGTTAAGTACGCAAAGTTAGGCATATAATAAGGGGTCTCCTTTGAAGATCAATTTATTAGTTATTTCCAATTTTTGTACCAAATTTAGTTCTCAAACAATAATATGATAATAATACTACAGCATGGAAACTGTTTCAGGCGGATAGCTGCTTTCTGTAAGTTGTACGAGTTGATTAAATTTTGCATTTCCTTAACTGCGCAAAGTATGGTGCGTGCACGGTACTTGACTCGACAGTGAAAACGTTCTTATGACAGTGAAAACGTTCCACTAAAAAAGAGCTAAATAATTTTTCTTCAAAATAAATTCTTGAATTTTTTTTTTTGAAATGTTTTTTACTGTCATAAGACGTTTAGTACTATTTCATTTAATTCCACTACGTTGTAATCTTTACCTCAACTATACGGCTGTCTTTAGTGTATCGTACTTGACACGACAAAGTCAAGTCCGCGTATTACCGAAAAGGACATTTGGCCGAAAAAGCCATTTGGACGAAATGGTCGTTCCATATTTAATCGATATTTAACGGCCAAGTTGCCGACTAATACACAATTATTTCAGTATAATTGTTTTGACATGAAGAATGATCGTTTGGATTTGCGAAGGGTCTATGTGTTTTCGATATGAATGTTCTAGAAATACTATGGAAGCCGTTCGTTATAGACAAAAAGTGTCTGGGATGAAATGATTAGGAAACAAAAGTAATTTGTGAAACATACAAACTGAAAAAAATTAATTGTGGAAATTATAACTAATTATTATTCCAATATGTCTGATGGATTTTCGAAAATTCATTTTATGTTCAAAATTCATCGGAATGCTCATGCCATCAATCTTCCGAAGAGCAGCCATTTTCGGGATATTCCAAATTTTATGTCGTTTTTATAAGTTATTTGCGATCTTGTTTGCAATGCTCCTTCCAAAACCATATTTGGCCAAATAACAAGTATCTTTTGGACATTCACATAACTAGACGGGTAGTTTGGAAGTTATAGAAAGTATACTGTGAAAATAGTCCATATTGATGGTTAGCACGCCAATCACCAATTCTTGAATCATTCAACTTGTGTTTAAAATACATACAAAAATACATTGATGCGGAAAGCTGATTAGGTAAGTAAATAGAAAATGTTGCTTAACTTGAATGCAATTTGAACGTCCAACCTCCTTCATGCAACCATTTGACTCCCTATTAGGGTAAGACGGTATAATATGCCCCCCTAAGGCAAAACTTTGATAACTTTTTACTTTTCATCGCAATGTATGCAAACTTTGTGTTATTTGGTAGTGCAAGAAGTCGCAAATGCATTGCCCGTGAGTAGTCATATAAAAATATTACAGATAACACGTAATAATGCTTTTTTGAAAAGTCATGAAAGAATAGATTTCAATAAGAATTCTCAGGTTAACCTGGGCAATACGCCCCACCTTAGCCAAAGACGTTCCAAAGCCCTTCATTAGTATTTTATCAATCCCATAATAAAAAGGTTACAAATCCTTATGTGCTTGACATTAAAAAACCAACATAAGTCCATTTAATCAGGTTTTATTTACATTTCAATAATTTCCATATAATTTGAAAGCAAATGCTGCAAGCTCGCAGCGCTTGTGTCCAGTTGGTAAGGGCATATCGTCCTGCCTACCCTGGGGCGTTTTGGCCAGTAAAACATATTTTCAAAAATCGTTATGCTTTTGCAGATGGAAGCAATTTTATATCATATTAACCACTGAGAAAAGTTATTTTGTTGCCCAACTGAGTGTTCCCGTGCAAGTTTTGCGGACAGTATGCTAGCTTCGCTCCAGAATGTTGAGCAAACAAACATGAAAAGTTACATCAAAACTGTCACTTTTCGTATTTTGCTATTATTTTCATTATGTAATACAAAAATAATTCCACATTCACATAGTACGATGGTTTTACAAATATTTATAGGTACCAACTGATGTTAACCCTTAGTTAGTCATAGTTTTCTAGAAATCAAAGAGGGGTGTTTTGGCCAGGTGGGGCGCATTATACCGTCTTACCCTATTCCTTTTCAGACAGTTTTCTCTTTAATGAACGGTTTCCAAGTAGCTGTATTCTCAAAACATTGATATCGAATACGAATACGCTGTTCTCAGAAGTTACTCTCAAGTCCGAGATTTCCTTATGTCAAAACACTTACACTTTTATACTGAATACTTTGGGGTCGTTCAATAATTACGTCACAGCTTTTAGGGGGGGGGGGGGGGTTAGATCTTGTGACAGTTAATATACTAAGTATATAAAAAATCGTGACAGAGAGGGATGGGAGGTCTATAAATCTCCAAAAGTGGTAAACGTCATATTTGAATCGCCTCCCGGGCAGAAGCCATGAACAGAAAAACAAAACATGATATGGACTTGATTGATATAAGAGATAAAAGAAAAGGCAACAATACCAAAAATTTGCACCATAATATCATTTAAATATCAAGATATGCTATGGATAAGAACAAACTAATGGCACATGATATTGATTACTTATTACAAATAGCATAACTTGATCTTCTGATGATATTTTAGTGCAAAATTTAGATATTTTCGTTTGATCTTTTATCTCTTATATCAATCATGTCCATATCTCATTTTGCTATCTTATCAACATTTGATATTATTGAGCTATTTTCGTCTACTCGGGCTCTTATGCAAAGTTTCGTGCAAGTCAGTGCGGTTCGTGTCAAATTTCGACATTTTGGTTTTGCTTGGAAATGCTCTAAACAAGAAGAGAGAAATGATAATAAGAATTGACCTTTCCCGTCAAAAACTTTTATTCGCCATTTTCTATTTTTGTTTTCGATTTTAAAAATAGTTAGAGGCTTCAAAAATATAGGTTCTTTGAGAAAATTTACCTTAACCGATTCAATACGGATGGGTCATATACGACCCAAGACGAAAATCAGCTGTCAAAAATTAGTTTTAAGAGATAGAGCTTTGCTTATTTCAGCAAAAATGTTCAAAATTAACTGGTCCATCCAGGAAAAATATTACACAGGGCAGGTTACGGGCCATACGATGATCAAAAGCATCCAAACTATCATTGAGTTGTAATTTTGATGTTCTTAGGAATCCACACTTTACCATATTCTGGTTGAATCATTATAATTGAAATGCTTAACGATGAAATCCTACGCCTGTCCAGTGGTATAACAGATCTTTGACAATATCTACGATACTCCAAACCATGCTTGAATTCAGATCTTAATATTCAAATCGATCAACATGAAGATCTTCGATGTCTCAACTATTTTTATGAGTTAGAATAGCTCCACGGGACTTCATTACACCCTTAGAGACAAACTACCAAATTCGTTCGACCTCTACGACACTCCAAACTATTCTAGAGTACAGATCTTAATATTCAAATCGATGAACATGAAGATCTTCGCCCCCAGGCCATCTGCGAGTTGTGGGGCTTGCCTAGGATGTGGTGGGGTTTGACAGTGGGCCCTGTTAAACCTCTATAAAAAGCTGCATGTATCCGCAAGTAGGCTCCACCAAAGCGACCGTGTGCCGCTCAAAGCGCACAAGCCCAAGTCCTGGTGTTAGGTGGGACGCTAAACAGCCCTGACACGACGGCCCTCCGACGAGACAGGAGGTTTGCGCAGGCCCAATAAGCCGCCTAGAAAACCAATCATTACGAACAATATAAAAGATAATGCGACTCGATATAATCGGCAAAGACCTAGGCGACGAATACAGGATCACGATTGGAAGCTTGGAACATGGAATTGCAAGTCGCTAGGTTTCGCAGGTTGCGACAGGATGATCTACGATGAATTACATCCCCGCAACTTCGACGTCGTGGCGCTGCAGGAGATTTGCTGGACAGGACAGAAAGTGTGGAAAAGCGGGCATCGAGCGGCTACCTTCTACCAAAGCTGTGGCACCACCAACGAGCTGGGAACCGGCTTCATAGTGCTGGGTAAGATGCGCCAACGCGTGATTGGGTGGCAGCCAATCAACGCAAGGATGTGCAAGCTGAGGATTAAAGGCCGTTTCTTCAACTATAGCATCATCAACGTGCACTGCCCACACGAAGGGAGACCTGACGACGAGAAAGAAGCGTTCTACGCACAGCTGGAGCAGACATACGATGGATGCCCACTGCGGGACGTTAAAATCGTCATCGGTGACATGAACGCACAGGTAGGAAGGAGGAAATGTATAGACCGGTCATCGGACCGGATAGTCTGCACACCGTATCGAATGACAACGGCCAACGATGCATAAACTTCGCAGCCTCCCGCGGAATGGTAGTCCGAAGCACCTTCTTTCCCCGCAAAATATCCACAAGGCCACATGGAGATCACCTAACCAAGAAACGGAAAACCAAATCGACCACGTTCTAATCGACGGTAAATTCTTCTCCGACATCACGAACGTCCGCACTTACCGCAGTGCGAATATTGAATCCGACCACTACCTCGTTGCAGTATGCCTGCGCTCAAAACTCTCGACGGTGTACAACACGCGCCGAAGTCGGACGCCGCGGCTTAACATTGGGCGGCTACAAGACGGTAGACTAGCCCAAGAATACGCGCAGCAGCTGGAAGTGGCACTTCCAACGGAAGAGCAGCTAGGCGCAGCGTCTCTTGAAGATGGCTGGAGAGATATTCGATCCGCCATTGGTAGCACCGCAACCGCTGCACTTGGCACGGTGCCCCCGGATCAGAGAAACGACTGGTATGACGGCGAATGTGAGCAGTTAGTGGAAGAGAAGAATGCAGCATGGGCGAGATTGCTGCAACACCGCACGAGGGCGAACGAGGCACGATATAAACAGGCGCGGAACAGACAAAACTCGATTTTCCGGAGGAAAAAGCGCCAGCAGGAAGATCGAGACCGTGAAGAAACGGAGCAACTGTACCGCGCTAATAACACACGAAAGTTCTATGAGAAGTTAAACCGTTCACGTAAGGGCCACGTGCCACAGCCCGATATGTGTAAGGACATAAACGGGAACCTTCTTACGAACGAGCGTGAGGTGATCCAAAGGTGGCGGCAGCACTACGAAGAACACCTGAATGGCGATGTGGCAGACGAAGATGGCGGTATGGTGATGGACCTGGGAGAACGCGCGCAGGACATAATTCTACCGGCTCCGGATCTCCAGGAAATCCAGGAGGAGATTGGCCGGCTCAAGAACAACAAAGCCCCTGGGGTTGACCAACTACCAGGAGAGCTATTTAAACACGGTGGTGAGGCACTGGCTAGAGCGCTGCACTGGGTCATTACCAAGATTTGGGAGGAGGAAGTTTTGCCGCAGGAGTGGATGGAAGGTGTCGTGTGTCCCATCTACAAAAAGGGCGATAAGCTGGATTGTAGCAACTACCGCGCAATCACATTGCTGAACGCCGCCTACAAGGTACTCTCCCAAATTTTATGCCGTCGACTAGCACCAACTGCAAGGGAGTTCGTGGGGCAGTACCAGGCGGGTTTTATGGGCGAACGCTCCACCACGGACCAGGTGTTTGCCATTCGCCAAGTACTGCAGAAATGCCGCGAATACAACGTGCCCACATCATCTATTCATCGACTTCAAAGCCGCATATGATACAATCGATCGGGACCAGCTATGGCAGCTAATGCACGAACACGGTTTTCCGGATAAACTGACACGGTTGATCAAAGCGACGATGGATCGGGTGATGTGCGTAGTTCGTGTTTCAGGGCATTCTCGAGTCCCTTCGAAACCCGCAGAGGGTTACGGCAAGGTGATGGTCTTTCGTGTTTGCTATTCAACGTCGCTTTGGAAGGTGTAATACGAAGAGCAGGGATTAACACGAGTGGTACAATTTTCAATAAGTCCGTCCAGCTATTTGGTTTCGCCGACGACATAGATATTATGGCACGTAACTTTGAGAAGATGGAGGAAGCCTACATCAGACTGAAGAGGGAAGCTAAGCGGATCGGACTAGTCATCAACACGTCGAAGACGAAGTACATGATAGGCAGAGGTTCAAGAGAAGACAATGTGAGCCACCCACCGCGAGTTTGCATCGGTGGTGACGAAATCGAGGTGGTAGAAGAATTTGTGTACTTGGGCTCACTGGTGACTGCCGAAAATGACACCAGCAGAGAAATTCGGAGACGCATAGTGGCTGGAAATCGTACGTACTTTGGACTCCGCAAGACGCTCCGATCGAATAGAGTTCGCCGCCGTACCAAACTGACAATCTACAAAACGCTAATTAGACCGGTAGTCCTCTACGGACACGAGACCTGGACGATGCTCGTGGAGGACCAACGCGCACTTGGAGTTTTCGAAAGGAAAGTGCTGCGTACCATCTATGGTGGGGTGCAGATGGCGGACGGTACGTGGAGGAGGCGAATGAACCACGAATTGCATCAGCTGTTGGGAGAACCATCCATCGTTCACACCGCGAAAATCGGACGACTGCGATGGGCCGGGCACGTAGCCAGAATGTCGGACAGTAACCCGGTGAAAATGGTTCTCGACAACGATCCGACGGGCACAAGAAGGCGAGGTGCGCAGCGGGCAAGGTGGATCGATCAGGTGGAAGATGACTTGCGGACCCTCCGTAGACTGCGTGGTTGGCGACGTGTAGCCATGGACCGAGCCGAATGGAGAAGACTCTTATATACCGCACAGGCCACTTCGGCCTTAGTCTGAATAAATAAATAATAATAATGAAGATCTTCGAAGTCCTCATTAATTTTATGAGTTGGAATAGCTCCAAGATACCTCTTAACACCATTATAGACACACCACAGAATTCGATCATTATCTACGACACTCCAAACTATCCTTGAGTAAAGATCTTAATATTCAAATCGACCAACATGGAGATCTCCAGCGCACATAGGAGTAAATAAGCCAATTCTTGGCCAAAACTATTTTTGCGGTTATTTGGGCCTGATATTCCTAGGACGAAGTAATAATTGCCAATTATGCAGGAAAATGCAATTTTTTGGCTAAATCTATCCACCTAACAGTGTAAAACCGGATAAACATGTCAAAATACATATGTTTTCAAACAAACCCTCGCGTTTTATGTAAAATCTCTTGCTTTCGCTACGCGAACGATTCTAAAATGGCTATATTCTACAAAGTAGCAAGAAACCCGTAATTAGAGCTCTATCCCTAAATAGATTTTCTAACATTTACATAGGAAAAAAAATATCTAACTTATTTTAACCCATGCTCAAGATCCCAAAAGAAAAATGGTTGTATAAATTCGCATGCACAAAAGTAAACACTGTTTTTTGCTTGAACACTCTTTTCTCCTCAACTTAAACCTTAACCTTAAAAATTAGGGTCTGAAAAGGTGAAGCCTGTAGTAAAAATATAAATCACCTGTATTCTATATACCGTGGCTTGAAACAACAACGATTACCATGTCCGAGTCGAAGCCCACAAAATATCATAGCTAGCCTTGACGAAACTATCATAATAAGGCACCGTTCATAAATTATGATCACTTCAATGAAAACGGGTTCATCCTAAATCTAGGTAGTAACAGATTTCTCTACAATGCAGAATTTATAGATAAGCGATTTCAATATAAGGTTTTCAAAAAGATATCAACGCAACTCATGGGAGACCCATTATTCTATTTGTGTCTTGACAAAATCCATGCTAAATAGCATGCTTTTTACTTTTTTTCCTGGATTCGTTATATGTGGTAATTTACGAACAAATCTCGCTCAACTTTTAAAAAGGACCTAAGTTACATTTTTTTCATGAATTAATTTGAATACTGCAATCAATAGCTTTCATGTTGTTCTGTTGATTGCGCTATTCAAATTAATTTATGAAATAAATGTTACTTAGGTCCTTTTGAAAAGTTAAGCGAGAAATGTTAAAGTTTTGGTTAAAATGATGAAAAATCGCATTTTATTCAAATAGCTCAAAATCTTATTTGCGGACGTTTGCGGACGAGTTTTCACGTGGAATGCTTAGTTTATATCTTGAAGTTACACCCAAGTGATTTATCTTTGCCGGATCTTGCCGTATAGATTAACTTTTCCTCTAAAGAAAAACATAAAAAATAGAAAAAAATGTGATTTTTAAGTGGTCATCATCTGAAACATAAAATTTATAAATTGACCATAAACATGAACAAAATGGAGACATACAACTATAATCTACTCATTGTGTACTAATAATAGCTTGTTGATAACATTTATGTTGTGTAAAAACAGATTTTCCAAATACTCCACAAATAAAGTAGATAAAATCCAAACCAATACCTCATTTTTGAGCCCTAATTATATTTTTTTTTACAAAATTTTGGGTCATTTCTGAAATAGCCATAGTATGCAGAATGTTTTCAAGTATCTAAAAAAAAAATAAGAATGAATAAATGTTGAAAAAAAATTTTTGGGTTTTGTCCACGAATTTGTTCTAGTTACTCTTCTGTGCAGCGTCTCATATATTTTTTATGAGTTGGAATAGCATCACGGGACTTCATTTCACCATTACATACAAACTTCAGAATTCGTTCGACATCTACGATACTCCAAACTATCCTTGAGTACAGATCTTAATATTCAAATCGATCAACATGAAGCTCTTCGATGTCCTCATTAGTTTTATGAGTTGGAGAAGCTCCATGATACCTCGTAACACCATTATAGACACACCATAGAATTCGATCAATATCTACAACACTCCAAACTGTCCTGGAGTACAGATCTTAATATTCTAGTCGATCAACATGAAGATCTTCGATGTCATCATTAATTTTATGAGTTGGAAGAGCTCCAAGATACCTCGTAACACCATTATAGACACACCACAGAATTCGATCAATATTTACGACACTCCAAACAGTCCTTGAGTACAGATCTTAATATTCAAATTGATCAACATGAAGATCTTCGATGTCCTCATTAGTTTCATGAGTTGAAATAGCTCAAAGATATCTCGTCACACCATTATAGACACACTACAGAATTTGATAAATATCTACGACGCTCCAAACTATACTTGAGTACAGATCTCAACGTTCAAATCGATCAACATGAAGATCTCCGGTGTCTCAACTATTTTTATGAGTTGGAATAGCACCACGGGACTTCATTACACCATTACAGAAAAACTACAGAATTCGTTCGACATCTACAACACTCCAAACTGTCCTTGAGTACAGATCTTAATATTCAAATCGATCCACACGGAGATCTTCAATGTCCTCACTAGTTTTATGAGTTGGAATAGCTCCAAGGTACCTCGTAACAGAATTACAAACGCCACACAGAATTTGTTCAATATCTATGACACTCCGAGCTGTCCGTGAGTACAGATCTTAATATTCAAAACGATATTCAAAACTATCAACAAGGTCTTCGATGTCTCAACTATTTTTATTTGTTGGAATTGCTAAACGGGACTTCGTTACACCATTATAGACACATTACAGAATTCGTTGAACTTCTACGACACTACTAACTGTTCTTGAGTACAGATCCTAATATTCAAATCGATGAATACGAAGATCTTCGATGTCTCAACTATTTTTATGAGTTGGAATAGCTCCACGGTACCTTGTAACACAATTACAGACATACTACATACTTCGCTCGCCATCTACGACTCTCCAAACTATCATTGAGTACAGATCTTTATATTCAAATCGATCAACATGAAGATCTTCGATGTCCCTACTAGTTTTATGAGTTGGAATAGCTCCATGGGACTTCAATACATCATTACAAACACACAACAGAATTCGTTCAATATCTACGAAATTCCAAACTGTCCTTGAGTACAGATCCCAATATTCAAAACGATCAACATGAAAATCTTCGATGTCTCAACTATTTTAATGAGTTGGAATAGCTCATGTATGGTATCGTAGATATTCTGGAAATCTTATGATTTGTATATACCCGTGTAATGATGTCCCATAGGGCTCCAACTAACACACAAGCTCAGGACCGTATGAATCCCTCTATTGGTGTTGTTGATCTTCAATATCTGAACTCAAGAATGGTTTGGAGTACCATAGCTATTCTGGGAATGTTGATTTTGTTTTGAAATACTGATGTAATGATGTCCCATGGGACTTCTACAGCTAACACACAAGCTCAGTAACCTATCAAGAACTCTGTTGGTCTTGAAGACCTTCAAAATCTGAACTCAAGAATTGTTTGGAGTACCGTAAATATTCTGGGAACGATGTATTTTGTGTATACTGGTGTAATGATGTCCCATGAGGTTTCTCCAACTAACACACAAGTGCGGGAACCTATGAATTACTCTGTTGATCTTGTAGACCTCCAAGATCGGAGCTCAAGAATAGTTTGGAGTACCGTTGATGTTCTGGTAACACTGCGGTTTGATAAAAATAGTTCAATTATGTCGCAAGTACCATTTGCAACTTCATATTAGGATCGAGGCCCCGTAAAATGCTTTGTTGTTTATGTAGATCATCAAGATCTGAACTCAAGGAAGGTTTGGAAGCCCTAAAAGATCTCATAAAAACTATTTCAACTTTTTTATGGTTTGCATCCGTTTTTGAAGCAGTATGTCCAAAAGTTTATGTTGAAATACGACGAAAAAAAAATCCGTATTGAATCGGTAAATAAGCCAAAGAAAATACTGAAACAATAAAACGAGATACAATTTTTGAGGGGTGGCTATGTACATTTTTAAAAAAGCATATATATGTGTTGAAGCAAAGAAGATCAGCTCAACATGAATTAGGTCAACACGGTCAAACTTGTATGCAACAATATGAATATACCTAAGAACGCACTCCATTCGAACAGTTTAACATACAATTAGGGATTTTCGCCCGTTCAAACTGGCAGTTTTGTATACAGCATAAATTCATGTAAAACCTCAACATATAATACTCGTTAGCCAATCAGTTTTAGTCAGTATTACTCAGACCTGCATGCCGTGTGAAGGTGCACCGAAGAGCCCTTGGAAACCAATAAAAGTTTGCATGTACTTACAATTCTAATGTGTTTAAGTGTTAACAAGCAATAAACTAAGTGTAGTGCTTAAAAAATCAACTCGTGTTTGTGCCTCCTGCCCTCAAGCTGCATACACTGTGCCTCTGAAGACGCCATCGTCGTCGTTGTTCTTACCGCTGCCGTTTTGAGGTTTGCTGGTCGTGTACACAGTGGTGCTTCGTGGAAAGAAATTGACACATAATTAACGAAAGAAGACACAACGTAGGATCTATTTCTGGTAAGCGCCAACAATATGTTTTACGTTTAACACGGTTTATTGATTTAATTATTAAATGTATCGATCTGCATTGTAACAATTTCCATATAAGCATTAAAATTAATTAGACCCAAAATACCCTGTGATAAACACTCGGAAACAGGTTTTCATTATAGCAATATTGAAATTCTTCGACCTATATACAATACATTAACCTTTTATAAGGCAGTAACAATTACTATAAAAAGCCCACTTGCCACTTTTCATACAAAATGGTCAACTTTGAAGATCTAGATCTCGGTTGTGTGTATACCAATTTTGCTGAAAATGTAACCAGAGCTCAGATATAACTGACCTACCATACCTCGTTTTGGCAAAAAAAAAATTAAATATCTTGATCTCCGAAGTTGACCATTTTGTATGAAAAATGGCAAGTGGGCTTTTTATTATGCCGGTCAATGTATTATATTGATGTCAACAAATGATGCGTTGTTCTCATTATTTACACTAGCTTTTTATTTATTTACCGTGGCCATATTTGCTAAGTAGTATCACTCCAGACGATACTGAGCCAGAAAATAAATTGAAATGTTAATTTAAGAGCAGTTTTCATACGAATAGAGCGTGATTTCTGAGTAGAAGGACGATTTTCAATTGTAATTCGTTAAACAACCGACAAGAACATATTTTTTTCGTTTATATTTATAATATTGAATCTCCTGTTATATTAATATATTATTATTTTGACGTTGGATTTCTCAGTCTAATTATTTTAAGACGGCTAGTTTGGCATAGCCTGACGTTTCGGTCCCGTGTATTGGATCGAAACGTCGGGCTATGCCAAACTAGCCGTCCTAAATAAATTAGGCTGAAAAGACAATGTCAAAATAGTCGCAATTTCCTACAATCATAAAGATGGTTAATATATTATGTAATGATTTGTATGGAAAAATTGTTTGTCTTTCTTATATATTTGAATTCGGGAGTTTTGACGAAATCGCGGTTTTCCCAGGGGTCCCCTTTTGTGAAAAAATGGCAAAAACAGTATGAGCATAATACCATGTAAACATTGTGTTGTATCGTTATTTTGACCCTTTCGGCCTAGTGGCCTTCGGTCAAATGACCCTTTCGGCCAAATGACGTACTCGACCAAATGACCCTTTTGGCCAAATTACTTTCGGCCAGATGAGTTTCGGCCTAATGGTTTGTTCGGCCTTATGGTTTATTCGACCTAGTGGTATTCGGCTAAATGACCCTTTCTGCTGAATGACCCTTTCGGCCAAATGATCCTTACGGCCAAATGACCCTTTCGGCCAAACAACTTTCGACCTAGTGGCCTTTGGCCAAATTACCCTTTCGGTTAAATAACCCTGTCGGCCAAATGACCCTTTCGGCCAGATGACCCATTCGGTTGGATGACCCTTTCGACCAAATGCCTTTCGTCTAGATGAGTTTCGGCTTGATGGTTTATTCGGCCCATTGGCATTCGACCAAATGACTTTCGGCCGAATGTGTTTCAGCCAAACGACCCTCCCCGAGAAATGGGGCGTTTCACTTCTCTCCATGAGAAGTAAGAAATGAAATATGTATTACGCTTACATTTATTTCTTCACACTTCTCATTTCACATCGTAAAAATTGAGAAATGTGAAATAACAAGTGAGAAGGAGAAAATGGAAAATGACGAGTGAAAAATGCGAAAAAAAAGAGGTAAGAAATGTAATATCTTACTGCTTGGTTCACATTTCCTACTTTTCATAGTGAAAAGTAAGAAATGAGAAGTGAAAATTCAGATATCTCTGTTGTCACCTCTCATTTCTAACATATTACTTCTGACTGACATTTCGTGATTGTACCCCGTTTGGCATAATGGCCGTTTGGCATAATAGTCGTTAAGTAATATCAAGGATGTTATCGATCATTTAGTAATGAATTATTGGCAGTGGCTGATTTTCTACCCGCCGCTGTCACATCCAGGCGCTATAGTATATGCGCAAAATAGCCGGCAAGAGTTAACCGCCAGAAATTTGTATGGCGAAAGTCATCTAACGTGGGTTTTCTCAAAATAAGAAGGGGTCATATACTCTTTTGCCTTGAGCCGAGCAACTGCCTGAATTAAAGAAAGGAACCAGATCATCTTTTACCTTCTATCGGGCAAATACATTTTTTGAGGAATTATGTCTTCCCTTTTCCTAGAACTAAATAAATGCATATACACCCAGGTCTTTTTTTACACGGTTTTTTTTACACGGTTTTTTTTGCGAGGTTTTTTTTACACGGATTTTCGAATTAACGCGGTTTTTTTTACACGGATTTTCGAATTAACGCGGTACCCAGATCAAAATTTTCTAAGTCTTTTTGAATGGAAAACACTTAGAATAATTTTATGGATATGGGAACGATTGTTTTGCAGAGTATAAAACTGCATACAATATGGATATTGCCGGACTGGATTCGATGAGTAGAAGCCGGAAATCGATGTTTGGCGCCATTTTGAAATTCAAGATGGCTGACTTACGGTTTGATAAAAGGCCCGGAACCCCATGCAATATGGGTATTGCCGGAATGAGCTCGACGAGTAGAAGCCGGAAATCGATGTTTGGCGCCATTTTGAAATTCAAGATGGCCGACTTCCGGTTTGATAAAAGGCCCGGAAACCCATGCAATATGGGTATTGTCGGAATGAGCTCAACGAGTAGAAGCCGGAAATCGATGTTTGACGCCATTTTGAAATTCAAGAAATTCGACTTCCGGTTTGATAAAAGGACCGGGAACCCATGCAATCTGGGTATATCCGGAATGAGCTCGACGAGTAGAAGCCGGAAACCGATGTTTGGCGCCATTTTAAAATTCAAGATGACCGACTTCCGGTTTGATCAAAGGACCGGAAACCCATGCAATATGGGTATTGCCGGAATGAGCTCGACGAGTAGAAGCCGAAAATCAATGTTTGGCGCCATTTTGGATTTGAAGATGGCCGAATTTGAGTTCGTTAAAACGAAAGGGGGCCCTCCTTAGCCGTGCGGTAAAACGCGCGGCTACAAAGCAAGACCATGCTGAGGGTGGCTGGGTTCGATTCCCGGTGCCGGTCTAGGCAATTTTCGGATTGGAAATTTTCTCGACTTCCCTGGGCATAAAAGTATCATCGTGTTAGCCTCATGATATACGAATGCAAAATGGTAACCTGGCTTAGAAACCTCGCAGTTAATAACTGTGGAAGAGCTTAATGAACACTAAGCTGCGAGGCGGCTCTGTCCCAGTGTGGGGATGTAATGCCAATAAGAAGAAGAAGAAGAAAACGACTGGAAACCCCTGGAATATGGGTATTAACGGAATGAGCTCGATGAGTAGAAGCCAGAAATCTATTTGCCGCCATTTTTGAATTCAAGATGGCCGTTTTCCGGTTCGATAACACGACTGGAAAACCCTTTCAATACCAATGGCCAGAAACAATCATAAAAATTCCTTCGGAATTTCTTCCAGAAAAAATTTCTCCGGAAGATCCTCACAAAAATTTCTTCGGGAGATCCTCACAAAAATTCCTCTAAAAGTTCCTCCGGGAATTTCTCCGGAAGTTCCTCCGGGAATTTCTCCGGAAGTTCCTCCGGGAATTCCTCCGGAAGTTCCTCCGGGAATTCCAAGGAAGTTCCTCCGGGAATTCCAAGGAAGTTCCTCCGGGAATTCCAAGGAAGTTCCTCCGGGAATTCCTCCGGAAGTTCCTCCGGGAATTCCTCCGGAAGTTCCTCCGGGAATTCCTCCGCAAGTTCCTCCGGAAGTTCCTCCGGGAATTCCTCCGGAAGTTCGTCCAGCAATCCCTTCGAAAGTTCCACCACAAATTCCTTCACCAGTTCCACCAGATATTCCTCCAAAAGTTCCTTCAGGAAATCATCCAGAAATATTTCTTGAAATTTCTTCATAAGTCCCTCTAAGAACTCCCCTGGAAATTCATCTTGAAATTTTATCCGGGAATTCCTCCTGAAATTCTGCCGAGAGTTCCTCCAGAAATTCCTCCAAGAGTTGCTCCGAGTGTTCCTCAGAGAAATCTAGCTTAACTTTTCAAAAGGACCTAAGTAACATTTGTTTTCATGAAATAATTTGAATATTGCAATCCACAGACCAATATGAAAGCTTTTGATTGCAGTTCTCAAATTAATTAATTTAAAAAATGTTGTTTAGGTCCTTTTGAAAAGTTAAGCGAGAAATTCCTCCAGATGTTTCTCGAAGAAATTTCACCGTAAGTTGCTGGAAGGAATTCCTCCTGAAGTTCTACAAAGGAATTCCTCCGGAAGTTCCTTCAGGAACTCCTCCAGAAGTTCCTTAAAGGAATTCCGCTGGAAGTTCCTCAAAGGAATTCCTCTGGAAGATCCACAAAGGAATTCTTCTGGCATTTGGTCCCGTAGCTATACGTTCGCTTTATAAGCGAATGAACATGGGCTCGATTCCCATCCCCTCCACCAAACCCTCGTCAGTCACCGGCAGCGCAGTCCCAACGGTGGCGTTTGGGGTAACGCCTCACGGTCACGTCTGCCAGACAACAACTGATAAAACTGATCTCGAAGGCATTCCTCCAACGTACTTCGAAAAATGGCAACCGAACAAAGCAACGATCATTGGATTCAACATATGGATAAATGGACACAAGGACTCACGATGATATCGGCAACGACAACAATATCGAACTACGGGTATCCATAGATTCTGTACAGCAGAATACTACAGTAGATCACGGTTCAGTAGCGCTTAAGGACACGGAGTGCCTACTAAATAAATATATGAATTAAAAAAATCCTCCAGCAGTTCCTCAAAGGAATTTCTACGGTGTTTTTTTTTTCTGAAATTCCTCCGAGAATTCATGCGGAAGTTCCTCAAAGATTTTTTCCGAAAGCTCCACAGGAGATTTATCCGAAGTACCTCCAGGAAATCTTCTGGAAGGTTCTCCAGACACTCTTCAAAAATTCCTTCCAGAAATTCCTCCGATGATTCCTGCTGAAATTCCTCCTTACTACAAAAAACTAGAAATTAAAAAAAAGCGCCAAGAATGCCAGTTTCTAATAAAAATAAAATTTTACTTAATTATGCTTGTCGACGGGACAAGCGTGAGTGGGCGGACTCGCTTGCCGACGAAGGGGAGAGAGAGCCACATCAACCAGGGACATTCGCCTCCTTTACGATATCTCACAACGCTTAAGCGGGGCGAAGATGAATGCAACGATGCCTGTAAAAGACGCGAATGGTCAGTTATTGGTCGACCCTTTTTCAAGTGCCAACCCGGCCACCACCACCTCAGCATGATCTGTCCAGGATGCGACGTGTAACGCGCGTCAACACCGGAGCGCCATCACTGCTAGAGATTCAAACATCTGCCATGACATCTGCTCATCTTCTGCATCGTTTATTTCGTAATATAGGACACCTCAACCTTCCCGGTCGACTGGTTGCAAAGTATCTTAGTGAAGGTGCCCAAAAAGGATGACCTGACTGTGTACTCGTCAGTTATCAGACATGATGTTGCTGTGTACCGTCTTAAAAGTTCTATGCAAAGTTATCCTAGCCCGGATTCAGGAAAAGATCGATGCGACTTTCAGGCGGCAGCAGACCGGGTTCCGTGCCGGAAGATCCTGTTTGTCACGCTCCGTATCATTCTGGAGCAGGTCAACGAATTCCAAGAGTCCCTTTACTTGGTATTCTTGAGAATATGTGGGGACCCTGAGACGCTAGGGGGTTCCTGAGAAAATTATCGGCCTCATGGAGGCATAAAACGAGGTCTTCTTGTGCAGAATATTGCACAATGGGGTCGTGTTTGGCCCTATCCGGGTCGTAGCTGGTGTGAGACAAGGGTGTATTCCATCATCGTTACTGTTCCTTATTGTAATCGACGTTAATCTGTCCAAACCTATGGCAGCCTTTAACCATGGAGAATCTAAACGACATCGAATAGGCTGATGACGTTGAACTTCTCGCTCAACGGTGCTCTGATATGCAGAGTAAGCTCAACGACTCGTCTTCCGCAGGTTTAGTCATCAACGTCAACAAAACCAAATCGTAGGACGTAAACACGGCAACCTCTTCCAGTTTTACAGTAGTTGGACAATCAGTGGAGAAACAAGTGGCAACCTCTTCCAGTTTTACAGTAGTTGTACAATCAGTGAAAAGTTCGAATATTTTGGAAGCCATGTGGCGTCAGACGGCGGTACCAAGATAAACATAGGCGCACGGATCAAGAAAGCAAGGGCTGCCTTTGCGAGTTTAAGTAATATCTGGAAGAACAGGCAGATATAACCCATCAAAATCCGAATTTTCAACTCTAACGTGAAATCTGTACTGTTATATGGTTGTTCATCAACAGATGCCTACGGTACATAATTTGTGCCTGGTGGCCTCACAACTGGATCTCAAACAATGAGCTCCATTGTCCGATAGTAAGGCCGAGGCCGATAGTAATGGAAACTCAGGATCGGAAGTGGGGCTGGATCGGCCACACTTCACGAAGGAGCGGAAACGAAATATGCAAACTAGCATTAGATTGGAACGCAGCGGGACATCGCAGCAGAGGCAAACCCAGAGGCTCATGACGGCTCATAGAAGAAGTTGACCTTAATCTAACCTGGCTACAGGTAAAACCGATAGCTGGTCGTCGCTCAGGATGGAGATCTTTCAAGTCGGCCCTTTGCTCCACCGGAGGCGTACAGGATTCATAGTAAGTAATTAAATAATCTTCATGCTGCTAGATAAAACTGAACTTAACAGTAAAAATCCTCTTCAAAATTGTACAACACCCTTCAACCTACTTCTTTAACAGTTCTCCAATATCCATCGATATGGTAGAAAATATTCGGTGGCGTGGTAAATTCACATACAGCGGCACGCCGACGCGGCGACGGCATAAGAAAATCACAGGTCTAACTGGAAGTCGGCCATCTAAAATTTCAAAATAACGCCAAACACCAATTTCCGACTTCCGCTCATCGAGCCCGTTCCGGCAATACCCAGTTTCACCCAGTTTTTGTCAATCAAATAGACTGATAAACTTTTCACTTATCAATAAATTTTCTAAGTGTTTTTCAATGAAAAGGACTTAGAAAATTTTTCGATGGTATTTTTTTACACGGATTTTCGAATTAACACGGTTTTTTTTTACACGGATTTTCGAATTAGCACGGTTTTTTTTTACACGGATTTTCGAATTAACGCGTTTTTTTTTACACGGTTTTTTTTTGCGAGGTACGTATCCCCTTCGTAAAAAAAACCTGGGTGTATTGAAAATAAGAACAATATATATTCTCCCTTGTGTTATCACTTTCGGCCTAATAACCGTATTGATAAAACGTTTATTTCGAAAAATGGATTTAGGCTTGATAAAATTTGACCTAACGAGCCTTCCCTCTTCATCTAGCCAAGAAGACGAACTTCAGTGTCTTAAACTTTATATTTATGATTAATTTTTAATGAGCGTCTTAGGAACAATGTTGAGAGTTAAAAGACTTCACTATTCCATTTACTTCCACTATAATCATTTCGTATCAACAGATACGTATTTCGATTTCTACTTGAAAACTTCTTCATTGACATTGATTGCTAACTTTAAATATGGCGTGCAGGTACAAAAGGTATAAATTAAGTGGCTTTTTAAAATTATTTATGTTTATGCTAAACAATTTTCTGGAAATGTGCTCTGTGGTATACGGCCCATCTTATCATATTTGGACACAGTTGGAAAGCTGATCCTCGGAAAGTGTGGCAACCTTTTGATCTTGGTAGAGTTTAGGTCACCTTTTTTATCTGTTCGAGACCCTGCCTTGTTTTGATCGTTTCTGCCCCTTGGCTAAAGACGTCACAAGCTTCACGATTTTGCAAAACAAGTGCATAATACATACATAGAAATGTGCTTTGAGAGTATTTGACCTATCTGGTCATATTCCAGAACATACAATGCTGATTTCTATTAGGATAAGTTTTAAAACATGGCTTGCGACCTTTACGATGACTTTTTTTACAACGCACACTTTGATTGGTTTATAAAATATATGTGGTATTGATGTTCATTTTGTGTTTGAATTTATTTATTTATTTTTCTATTGATTCTATGAACTGTAGAATGTTTCAATCCTAAAAAAAAATTCGTAGACCACGTAAACCTTTGTCTCTACAGATGCATTAAACTTCACAGCCAAATAGACTACGTTTGAAGCCAATTCGTCGTATCCCAATAGCTTACGCTGCTTCATCTCATGCCCTGATTTATTTTTCCCGTACTCGCTCATTTCTATATAATCCGTAATTTGAATAATGACTGTCATCTTTACAGTCATGCCATTCAAACGCCTCCCCACTATCTATCATTTGAGCTAAATTTATGTTGTTCATCTCCCACTCTGGGCCATTCCCGCAAAGCATCAAATATTTGCATGCAAATCACTTCCCCATGCCAATTTCTTCCGATCGATTTGGTGCGCAATTGTTTTCCGCTTGGCCCTCATCACACATCACGGGACCACATTCATCCGGGTCCTAACCCGCACTGCACTCATTCCGGATACCAACTCTTAGACGTATGTGATTTCTCTGTTTTCTAATCACAACTTTGAAACACGGCAACAACTCTTCGCGTCACAGTCTCGAAGCGATCGAACCACCATCACGAACGATGGTGACTTCTCCGGCTGTGGATGCTGTCTTCAGACAGATGCAGGATCTACCGAACTAAGCGCATCCAACGATCCAACTTTCACGTGTGGTGCATATGCAGATGAACGAACGAACCAACCGGCGCGCAAAAATGTAGATTTATGTTGCTCGACTTTTTGCTGCTCTATCCATTTTTCCCGGGTCCGGGACCTTGAGGCCACAAACAAATGCGCACCATCATCATCATCATTGGAAGTCCATCTCAAAACCGCGTGCTTCCTCCACCTGCTCGCATCGCACTTCTTATGCATCGTCGTTCCGATCGCTCGCCAAGCAGAAAGAGAGATGTTTTTGTCACGCATCAAACGTCACGGAGAAATGCTTTTACCCAGAGCTAGGAGACCGATTCGAATGGCTTCGATGACTGCGGAAGAAAGATTTTCGTTTGATTACAATTGACATGCATAATTTATCTGCATTTGGACGACGCAGACGACGACACGGTGCTCGATATTTTCACCTCACGGAATTGATGGGCAATGTGGACAACCAGCAGCAGCAGCAGAACCTCGACGAATGGACTCCACTGCTGCCAAGTGTCGTTGATTAAGACGTTACAATTTACGTGATCCCACACAGAAGCAAGCGGCAAATGGTAGTGGAGTAAAGGGCTGAACTGAATCTCGTTAGTTAGTCATCTGTGAAAATAAAATATTGGCTTTCCCTCGAGGATGTTCCGTCCCTATCGGTGATTGCGGTAATAGATGTTACGCGTGAAGTTGTCTACCGTGGACACGAATTGAAACATGGAATGTTTCAACGTTAGCTCGGCAAGGTAAAGTGACACAACTTGCCAGCGAGGCATGACGAATGAAGCTCGAAATCTTGGAACTGAGTGAAGTCCGTTGGCCAAACATTGGAGAACACAAACTATCAGGTCAAGTCAGGACAGGTGTTGCTGTATGCCGGTATTCCACTAAAATTTATTTTTTTGGCTTGTAAATGTGATGATACGCAGCTTATAAACTTGTAGGGTATCTGTTCCTATATCAATAACAATAAGGCAATGTGCACATAAAGTACATTGATTTCTCAGCCAATTATCAAGTACCGTGAGAATAATTATGCTCAATTCACATAATTTTTAATTGAGAACAATTTGATGACTTCAAAAATTAAATTAATATCACATTTATGAAGCATTTCACTGAAAAACATCATCACCACCATGCACCCATTTCAATAACATTCTAAAACAGTTAATACTATGCCTGTACCTATTTCAATAATACGTTTTCCAACATAAACTACGCACACTATTACTCGTGTGTATGCGTAAGAAAAGATCGCAGTGATGCCGAATTCTTCAATGTTTTGTATTTATGTAGGAACAACTGAAATAGAATTAGAAAAATAATTACAACATTACAGTTTTTGTTACAGTTTTCTATCTTATCAGTTCAATTTTATGTTTGTCATAATTTATCTTTTCGATATACCTTATTTCACACACATGAGAGATGAATTTCTCAATAAAAGTTCATTCAAGCATTTTTGAAATAAAAATCTAAGTCGGCAACCCTTGAGGATACTGCTAGCCATGTAAACAGTTTGGAATACGGACAAGGATAATTGAGACGTAGTTCGAAATAAACCTATATCAAACTATAGGAAATCGCGTTCGTTTTTCAAATGTAATTATGTTTATAGTGAAAATGTGATGTGCTTTATGTGTTGTGAAGTGAATTTCAAAAGGAAACATTTGTTTTAGCTTGAAATTGAGTGGAAAACAACGTCGGGAAAACAGGTGTATCTGCTAGTAGCAATCGAGCAGTGCATCAAACCAACAGCTCAGAGGTAGGAAAATGAAAATAATAATTTTGTTTTCAATAATTCGAGTCTTGTGAACTAAAATATCACTTGAACGGAATTTTAAATAATAATCCAAACATTGAAGAATGTGATCCATCCATTATTGTGTACGTTCGATGTGTGATATTGTAATTAAATTGATTTTCAATTTGGTTTATTGACGGTTGAGATTAATATACGGGCTGTTATTAATATGGGAGCATATACCCTATTTTTTATAATTCGGACGCTTTCGATTTGTTAGATTTCTTAAGGAGGGGTGGGGGCGTACAAGATGTGTACGTATAGTTCTCAACTCTCAGTTTATTCTCCATGCACCACCTGTGCCCCATCACTCACCCACCTGAGCCACGAAGCTACCAACAAGGCGGTGGATAAGTACCTTGCAGGAGGCACCTCCAAGTTGGAAGCTCACAACTCAGGTAGTATTTAATCAGTGTGATAACTCTTCGTCCTGCAACAGGGTGGAAACACACTTACAGCCCTGTACCCTACACACTACAGCAAAATAAACCCTTTTCCAGGCACTTACCCTGAGCTGACTTACTCGCAACAAGTTGCCTTCGTCAGAGAATGTTGTTCCATTATTTCCTATTAATAATTGGCCAGATCGGACTATGGGATCGGAATGTATGGCCAAAACACATTTTCGCACGTGAAACGCGTTCAAACAGCTCACTCATTTTTAACGCATTTATCCTTAACTGATTTGCTCGCAACAAAGAGAATTCGTCGTGGGAATCTTTTTCATTGCTTTTTATTAAAAATGGGCTGGTTCGGACTATGGGCTCAAAAGTTGTAGCCAAAATAATATTTTTGTATAATGCACGAGGGTGGTAACCAATTGGATTAATCAGGTTAATCAGTAAACTACTTCTTTTTGTCAAATTTTGTCTGAATTACTCGATAATAATGGAAAGTTTAATACCGCGTTACAGTACAATAATTTCACTTTAATTGAATTTGGATTAATAGCGTGTTAAGTAACTACTTGCAACAATACCTTTTATCATTATAAAACGATTTTTTTTTTCTTGTTTATATATCCAACGGGAACATTCATAAATTACGTAACGCTTAGAGAGGAAAAGAGAGAGGGGGGTTTCCCGAAGCGTGATTTTAGATGTTTCATAATGGTGGCTTTACAAATTGTGAATTGTTGCGTTACGTAATTAATGGATCTTCCCTCAATGATATTCTATTTTGTTGATGTTACAATATGATGCTTTCTGAAGCTATTCTACCTTCCATTGGTAGTTTAAGAAGTTCTGATTAGCAACCCTATAACCAGAGACCGGCGGAGTGAAAAACTGACGAAATGGCAACGTATGAAAATGCATAAAATCGTTTAAATTATACTGGCAGCACTTGAACTTTTTGCTTGCTTCTTATGGAAGCAAAAAGTAAACAAGTCGAAATGGAACCGCTTCTGACGGTTCGATTGGAAACAAGATGGCGTCTTCGCCGATCTCTTATTATAGTATTTCTAGTTCTGATCAGTGGCTTGACCCAGCAGGGTAAACTGGGGTAATATGCACCCCCGGGGCAAAACGACCTTGGCGTTTTTATCGGTGTTTCAGATCCTTGTTTAAAAATGTTTACTGATGGATTGGTAGTTCGAGATGATCCGAACTACCAAAAGGTGTAGTCAGGGAATGCAAAACAACAACATTGCCAATGACAACAACATTGTCCGCTCTTGTAAATGTCGCGACAAACTCCACTCGCAATAAGCGCTTGTTCCAAACTTCAACAGAATAGGACAATGTTGCGCATTTAGAGAAGTAGAGCGGTTCCATATCACTTCAGCAACGAGTAATTTTCATATTTTTTTTATTTGAATGAAACCTTGCATACAAGTCTTTGGGGGAGAAAAAAGCCGTTTTGCATACTTGGTTCGCCATTTTGAATCTAGCGTTACTTATGAGAAGGGCCTATGAAAATGCACATGATATCTTCAAAAAATTGTATCTTGAAAACGATTTGTCCGATCGGTTTGGTGTCTTCGGCGAAGTTTTAGACAATTGTTGGTGCTATATGAAGAAAATTTGCACGGTAAAAAAAATGTTTGGTTTTTGTGTTTCGAGCTGAAATATAGATTTTCCCTTAAAAGTTACATGTCAATAATTTTTTAATTATCCTTATGTTATAGCTGACTGAAAATGCTATCTAGTGCACAGTGGGTTGTTCTGGAGAAAAATAGGTTACAAAGAAAAAATTTTCTTTTTTCAAATAACGATTTTCAAAAAAGCTCTTAAGAAAAGTCAAAAAAGTTTGTCAACCTAATTTTATGAAAGTACATCAAATTTGCAAGCAAAAAGTACTTCGGTAACATTTTTCTAAGATGCACCGTTTAGAAGATATTACTGATTTAATATTGATTTTTTTGATAACTAAATAAGTTTTGGCCCTTTTCGGATCTTTTCTTTTTATTATTATACCGAATTGCGCTAGTTTGTCAATGATTTAATAGTTTGGTGTGATAAAGGATGATTGTATCTTGCACCAGAATCAATAATCACGGTTGTAGCTTTTGAAACAATTGATTTATTAACTAAATATAAAATCGATTAAAAGAAATCGATCAATACAGTTGCGCCCCTGTGATGCTGTGCGCGAGAATTGTTTTGCTCTTACCACGTTTATGCATCATATAATTTCTAAAACCTTACAATATTTTTTAAATTGCATGGGCAAAATCAGAGTACACAAAAATCTAGGGTTATAATTTTCTATTCTGCTTTTATTCTTCTTATCTCATCTATTCAGGATTCAAGAACTCTATTCCAAATTTACAACTCAAAACGAAACATATTTCCTGAATTCAACAAGGATATTCCTCGACGAATAATTGACTTTTCCAACTTTGAAGACAACTAGTTATATAAAGCATGCTGATATTGAAGAGACGGTCTCGCCCATCCAGGAAAACATGTGAAAATTCGGTGAGAGAATTCCATTCTATATATTACATTGTATATATAACATCAAAACTATATGATTATATAAAAGTACCATCAGGGCACCCGATTGAAGTGTGATTTGGATAGGAAGAGAGGAATCGCCAACTTCCTATTGTTAACATCTCGTGGATAAAGGGCGGGCTCTTCTCCCCATCTATTGGGTCAATCTGGGAAACGAGGGCTAGATTATATTATTGCATGTACGAACTTTCTTCTGGAAGGAGATTCTCTATTCATCCCGTGGATTCGCATAAGTGTCTCTGCTTATGGAACCACCTCACCCATTTTGGCACTTCATACAGGAGTTTGATGAGATATAAACAATAATATAATCATGATCAAATCGTTTGTCAGATATGGCCAGTGCTATCGGCAGGTGCCTTGCTACAATAGATGGTAGTATCATCATCATCATCATCATTTTCGGATGTACTCCGTGTTTCTCCAGTTTCAAAAGTATTTTTTTCGGAAAGATTGGAAAATTTTGAGTTAAAATGACACTGACAGCTTAAAGGTTCGAGTGAAATTCTCTGCCTTAAAAGTATTTTGAAAACAAGTTACAAAATCCCACTATCAGGAACAATGATTTCTTCAAGTGATTTTTGGTGCGTTGTGCTGAAAACGTGCTAACAAGTATTAGATACAGGTAATTAGATACCAGTTAGCTGTACTACGTACAGTTGGTGTTGGTAAACATGGTCTTTACCCAGCATTCTATGATTTCTACCCGTGAGCTGTATAATAATGTCTGACTCGGTTCTGAATTCATCCAGTATCTACTAAGGAAAACCAAACAGTAAATGCAGAAAGGTTGCTAGAAGCATAGTGATTTCATAGTAATTTCAGCTCACCTCACCCAAAACGAAGAACAAAGCGTAGCCGGCGGCTCAATGATGCCATATGTTCGGACCATACCTGATGTACCTGATTCGCAAAGCTATGAAAGTTTGGTCACGACACCATCAGCGTCAACGCTAAGCACAATTCAATCAAATGAAGACTTCACGATGCCTGTAGACGTCGAAATATTCAACCGAGGAATAGCAGCTATTCGTGTTTCGCCTATAGATTTAGGTAAGGTTAAAAATGTTCACTATCCTGAAAAAAAGTGCGCTGAAATCGTCGAAGGTGTACGAAGAAATCTTTTTAAATTAGACGCTAAAACAGAAAAAGCAAACGAGTTTGATGAAGTCATAGAAAATATGAAAATTAAATTTTTAAATTCAGCCACAAGGCAAGAAAAACTATCAATTTTATCATTGTTACCAAAATCATGGTCAGTACAAAAAATTGTAGACGAATTTAAAACCAGTAGAAATATGGCATCAGATGCAAGAAAGGAAAGAGATAATGTATTAGATTCATCTCAAGGTTCAAGCTCTGGAAAAGCTTTGAGTAATGAAACAAAAGAACTGGTTTTGATTTTTTTTGAGGACGATGATATAAGCCGTGCAATGCCAGGCCAAAGAGATTTTGTTAGCGTAAAGACAGGAAATAAGAGATAAGCTGTTCAGAAAAGATTGTTAAGGATTACATTGAGAGAAGCTTTTAATCGCTTGAATGAAATGTACGTCAATGTAAAAATAGGGTTTTCATTTTTTGTCAAAATATCAATTTAATTCTACACAGCTTAGAAAAATACAATGTCTTGAATGATCTAAAAACATTAACGAATAGATTACTTTGCGAAAATAAGACAACTTATGCCATCTACGAAGATGTAAAAACTGCCCAGATACCTCAGTTTTAGAAGACAGTTTATTGAAACAACTGGAAGAAAACTTTGTTGAAAAGCTTTCATTCGAACAATAGGTTACCACTGACAGATGTGATTTAGAAACTATTGTAAAGCAAACCGTTGAGTTTGTTTCATTTTTCAGCTCAAAATTAGAAAGTTTGATTCCGCATGATTTTGTAAAAACCGAACAATCCAATGGCAATGATGCCAAAATATTCGATATTTTTAAGAAAGTTGTGTAAACAATAATTTGATAAAAATACAGGAATAGAAATAAACTGATGATATCTAACATATAATGTTATTTTTTATTGCGCACAATCATCATCCCTCATCTTGGTAAGTAGGCCTTGACCAGGTTAGACGGTTTTTTCTGCGCTTGTCATTTTTTTTTCTCTCTATTTTCAGGTTTTGGACTGGATTTCGAAGATTAGAATCACTGTGTGGATGCGGTAGGAGCTTTTGAAGTCCTGCTATTGAGGATTTTGAAGATTGGAATCACTGTGTGGATGCGGCAGGAGTTGGTGTCTAGTGACTAAAGTATCGAAGTTTGGAGATTTTAAGTATCACTTTTCTTAATATTTCTTTATTTTTTTGTATTTTATATTTTTATTGTTCATTATTTTGTTGGTTTTGAGCCCCCCTCAATTCTCCGTGATGGAGACTGATGGGGGTGATACAAACTCTGGGAATGATAATGATCCATCTACTGCTCAATCTCATAAACCATTTCGAATCAAAATGTATCCCTCGACTTTTTCTGGCCCATTTGTTGTTTATTTCCGAAAAAAGGAAAAACCAATAAATGTTTTATTGATTTCTTCTGAAGTGTATAAATTATATAAATCAGTTAAAGAAATCAAAAAAAAATCCCTTGCTAAATTGAGAGTTGTGTTTGGTTCTCGCAATGATGCCAATGATTTATTGAATTCAAAATTATTTTTCAATTTATACCGAGTATACGCTCCATGCGACTCATGTGAAATCAACGGAATTATTTTTGATGAATTTTTAGATTGTTCAGATGTTATCAATCACGGCTCAGGTATTTTCAAAAATAAATCTATTAAAGCGGTTAAGATATTAGATTGCACTCGTTTGTCAAAATTAAGATACTCTGACAAAGAAACTAAATATGAGCACTCTAATTGTATAAAAGTAACATTTGCTGGATCTATTCTTCCAGATTTTGTTCTTATTGATAATGTTATTTTTAACGTTAGACTTTATTTCCCAAAACTTATGCATTGTAATCGTTGTCTTCTTTTTGGGCTTACATCACATTTTTGCTCCAACAAACCGAAATGTTCTAAATGCGGTGATGTTCATAATTCGTCTGATTGCGAGAAACAATCTGATGTTTGCATTTATTGTAGAAAAATTCATCATTCATTCAAAGATGGTTCAGTTTTCATTTCCAACCAACAAAAATTTAATCAACAATTAAAAAATAAAAATCGATTGTCCTATTCAGAAGTAATCAAATCTTCTGACAATTTTATCTATTTGAATACATTTGAGCCACTATTAAAAGTTGAAGATGAGAATGTAAATGAAATCAATGATAATTTTGTTTATAAACCTCCTAGCAAAAGAAAAAGAAATCATAGTTCACCCAAAAGACAAGATTACAGTTGCGATCCTCAACCCTCAACATCTTATGATAATAATTTCCCTCATCTTGTTCCTCCTTCTAATTCTATTCTTAATTCTCAAAATAATATTCATAATTCTTTTAGAAATAATTACGATCAAACTAATACTAATACTAATCTTCACAGTAATGAATGTAACGATAATTCTGTTTTGAGTATTTTGGAAGATTTAATAGAGCTTTTAGGACTTAGTGATTTTTGGAAAAATATCATTAAGAAATGTCTTCCTTTTTTGGCTTCTATTCTTGAAAAAATAAATTCATTTTGGGCCATCATCAGTTCTTTCTTTTCATCTTAATGGCTACTAACAATAATAAATTGAACATTTTACAATGGAATTGTCATAGTATTATTCATAAAAACGATAGATTAAAAGCTTTAATACATAATAATAATATAGATATAATTTGTATTAATGAAACATGGCTAGTTCAGGATAAATCTTTTTGTATTCCTTCATTCAATATTATTCGAAAAGATCGTGATGTACCATATGGAGGAGTTTTATTTGGCATTCGTAATAATATTGAGTTTAAATATTTAGATATTTCATTAAGTTCACAAATTGAATACATTGCATTTTTGACGATTTCAATTATTTGTTTGTATATTCCTCTTAGAGCAAACTTTTCTATTTCTCATTTAAAATATATATTGGCTGAAATTCCTCCTCCTTTTTATATACTTGGTGATTTTAATGCTCACAATCCTGCTTGGGGTAGTGACAAAACTGATGGTAGAGGTTCATTGATTATGGATTTAATCGATGAACTAAATTTGAATATTCTTAACCCTTATGCGGCCAACAAAAAAAACACACGTGGATGGCCGACAGGGTACCCGTGTTCCCATAAATTGATATTCTCATAACTTCAACAATTTTCAACCGATTTGGATAATTTTGACAGTTTTGGAAACAGAAACTCATATACTTTTTGTCAATTGTCGAGGTTTCCAACTTATGCCCATGGTTATACAAGAAATCTTCGAAGTAAGGCTCAAGAGTCTACACGCGTAACCAAAGGCCATTCAACCAGTTTCAAATATGCTACAAGCTCTTTACACTTTTTAGAATTGAAGGTGTTCACAGTATATGCTTCGGGTAATGCAAAAATCCCTGAAATGAGGTCATAGTCATCCGAGAAATCTCTGGAGTAAAGCCTAAAGATCTACTCGCGTAACCAAAGGCCTATTATGCAAATTCAAATACGGTACATACTCTTTGTGGTACTTAGCATAGAATGCGTTCCCAGTATATGTTCCGAGTCATCCAAGAAATCACTGGAGTAAGGCCTTAAGGTCTACACTCGTAACCATGGGTCTATGGACTTGTCTCAAAAGTGGTACATGCTCTTTGCGCATCTTGAAATCAAATGTGATCACTACATATGTTCTGCGCTATCGAAGAAATCTCTCGGATAAGTCCTCTGGCACCTTCATTGCATATGTTCATGGTCATCCAAGAAAACCCTGGAAAAGGCCTTCAGGTCTACACGCGTAACCAGAGATCTTTTAGATTGTTTCAAAACTGGTACATGCCCTTCGTGGTACATAGAATAGAACGCCTTTATTGCATATGTTCATGGTCATCCAAGAAAACCCTGGAAAAGGCCTAAAGATCTACACGCGTAACCAAATATCTTTCAGATTTTTTCAAAAGTGTTACATGCCGTGTGTGGTACATAGAATAGATTGCGTCCATTGCATAGGTTCATGGTCATCCATGAAAACCCTGGAATAGGCCTTTAAATCTGCATGGGTACCCAGAGATTTTTTGGCTTGTTTCAAAAGTGGTACATGCCCTTTGTGGTACATAGAATAGAATATACCGCTTTCATTGCAGATGTCCATGGTTATCCAAGAAAACCCTTGAACAATCCTCAAGAACTTCACGCGTAACCAGAGTTCTTTCAGCCTATTTGAATAGTTATACATGCCCTTTATGGTACGTAGAATAGAATGCACCCATTTCAAATGTTCATGGTCATCCAAGGAAACCCTGAAGTAAGGCATTATGATCTACACCAGAGATATATCAGCCTGTTTTAAATTTGGTACATGCCTTTGGGGTCCATGCATAAAATGCGTTAATGGCATATGCTAATGGTCATCCTAGAAATTTATGGAGTAAGACTTCTAGGCTTACACGAATATCTAGAGGGTCTTTAAGGTCACTCCTTACGGAATCCAAGTTTCGAAGTGCTCGCGTTTTCGGGGGCACACCACTCGATACGGAAGCAACGCACAACTGTCATTTTTATTATTTCACGCATGCTGCAACGCAGCAAAGCTAAATCAACAAAAATGACAGTTGCTCGCCGCCTCCGTATCGTTTGGTGTGCCCCCGAAAACGCGAGCACTTTGAAACTTGGATTCCGTGAGGAGTGTCCTTAATCTAATTTTAATATACATGATCTTTGCGATATTAGCCCGTTTTTTCCCTCACGCTCTCGGCGTGAAGTTGTATCGTTCCAATTTATTCACATTTTGCATTTCTTAACAATAGACAACTTCATATTAGTGATATGAATGAAGTTTGTATACTACCTGGAACCAACAACAACAAGACAACAATAACTACTTGGAATGCAAATATATCAAGATGAGGTTTCACATCTTGTTTAATCTTCAATAACTGCCCAGAGCTAATGACAACAACTTGAACTACTTGAATACAAACATATACCAATAGCCTTCCATTCGTGGGTTGATCTGCGGATCATTCCTATATGGAGTTCATAAACTACCTAGTACCATGGCAAAAACAAAAACTACTAGGAATGCGTACATTCACTCAGATGAGGTTGACCCGATTTCGTCACTCTCAGATTTTGTCTACCCCTGATTTTGCCTAACCCGATTTTATCACGTTTTCGACCCAATTTGTTGCAAACAACAATGATTTTCATGAAATAACTTTCACTGCCTGTAGCTTGTTATGAATCATTTATGAGTACCTGTTAAGAAGTTTGTAAGTCTCTTCGACAAAAAATTACGGATTCCATTCACTTATTTTGCCTTGCCTTCATTACGGAACCCACGACAATGAAAATAATTACCTAAAATGCAAACATATACCAAGAAGGGGTCTCACAACTTGTTTATTTTCAAATAACTGCCTCCATTAAGGAGGTTGATCCACCGACCTTGACTCCATTTCATAGACTACCTGGAGCTCAAGACAACAACAAGAACCACTTGGAATACAAACATATACCAAGATGGGGTCACAAAACTTGTTTTTTCTTCGATAACTACCTCCTCCGTAATGGAGATTGATCTACAGAACTTCGGTGGGGTTTGATCCCACGAAACCAGTACCAGTGTCATGTAGCCGAACTCTCGCAATACATTCTCAGAACTAACTCCCTCATATATGTTTTTTACAATGCCAACCAAGTAGGATGAGTATTTAGTATTATCTGGCTCCTACACACTTGCTTCATCACCAACGGCGCACGATGAAGTAGGGTTGTGTGAGATTGTGCCAGTTGGTAGTCAGATCCCAACCCGACCACATAAGCGAAGAGAGATCGCCTTTCGAGTTCAGTACATTCAAAGTTAATTGCCTATGTTCCGGGTATTGAGCCACCCGGAGTGGAAATTAATTACTATGTCTGAAACTTGATTATGCATATGCACAACATGTGATAGATTAAGTTCGGAAAATGTATTGGAAGAGAACCGCTACCTTCCGACCCTCCTAGTTGTTCTTCAATAACTGCATCTGTTACGGAAGTTCATTCACTGACCTTGACTCTATGGAGTTCGTAGACTACCTGGAGCCCACGACAACAACAAGAACTACTTGGAATACACACATATACCAAGAAAGGGTTTTGCTACTTGTTTATTCTTCGATAACTGCCTCCATTACGGAGATTGATCCGAAGACCTTGACTGTATGGAGTTCGTAGACCATCTGGAACTCACGACAACAACAAGAACTACATGAAAAACAAACAAATGCCAAGAAGGGGTCACAAAACTAGTTTATTCTTCAAAAACTGTCTCCATTACGAAGGTTGATCCACCGATCTTGAATCTATGGAGTTCCTAAACTACCTAGAGCCCACGACAACAACAATAACTACTTGGAATACAAACATATGCCAAGAAGGGGACACAAGACTTGTTTATTCTCCGATAACTGCCTCCATTACGGAGATTGATTCGAAGACCTTGACTGTATGGAGTTCGCAGACTACCTGGAACTCACGACAACAACAAGAACTACATGGAAAACAGATGTTTATCAAGAAGGGGTCACACAACTTGTTCATTCTTCAATAACTGCCTCCATTACGGAGGCTGATCCACAGACCTTGAATTTATGGAGTTTGTAGACTACCTGGAACCAATGACAACAACAAGAATTACTTGGAATACAAACAATTACCAAGAAGGAGTTACACAACTTGTTTATTCTTCAATAACTGCCTCCATTACGGAGATTGATCCGAAGACCTTAACTGTATGGAGTTCGTAGACTACCTGGAATTAATAACAGCAACAAGAACTACTTGGAATGCAAACATGTTTTAAGAAAAGGTCATTGGATGACCTGGAACATATATTGTAAAAGCATTATATGATAAGCACCATAAAGAGCATGTACCGTTTTAGAATTTGCACGATTGGTTACGTTACCAGACCATAAGATCTTATTCCAGGAATTTTTTGGATGACTGAGGCCTTACTCCAGGAGTTTTTGGAGACCCAGAATATATACTGTGAACACCGACTATTCTAAGAAGCGCAATGAGCATGTAATATATTTGAAACTGGATGATAGTCCTTCGGTTACGTGTGTAGACTCTTAAGCCTTACTTCAAAGATTTCTTGTATAACCATGGACAAAAGCTGTAAACCTTGACAATGGGCAAAAACTATATAAGTTTCTGTTTCCAAAACTGTCAAAATTATCTAAATCGGTTGAAAATTGTTAAAGTTATGAAAATATTAATTTATGGGAACACGGGTACCCTGTCGGCCATCCACGTGGTAAAAAAAAATCAGATGCCCCTCCCCACGTCCCTCCTCACTGTATCAACGTGGTTTTCTCACAGATGCTACATTTTATGGAGTTCTTAGATGTCACCGAGTTTCAGCTTTCAGGTATAAAAATTCATTGAAATATCACCACTTGAAGTTGAAAAAGGAACACGGGTACCCCGTCGGCCGCATAAGGGTTAATGAAGGCTCATTTACTAGAATTGCTGTTCCCCCTGATCGTCATTCATGTATAGATCTATCGCTTTGTTCTACTTCATTATCCATGAACTCTTTTTGGAAAATCATTGATGACCCAAATGGTAGTGATCATTTATCAATAATAATATCAATTTTTAATAAAACTCATAAAGTGGTATCTGAAGAAATTATTGTTCCTGATTTAACTGTAAATGTTGATTGGAATAAATTTTCTGATTTAATATCTCATTCATTAACTAACTTTGACAATTCAATTTCACCCCTTCAAAATTATAATATGTTTTTAAAAATATTGATCCAATGTTTACAAGAGAGTCAAACTAAAAAAAATCTTTCGACTTCCCCAAAGAAAAAAAATCCTACGTTTTGGTGGGATGACGATTGCTCCGTCGCTTTGAAAAATAAGTCGTTTGCTTTTAAAAAATTTCGTCAACTAGGATCTAGAGAACACTATTTTCTATATTGCAAAGCAGAAGCACAATTCACCAGAATAACGAAATTCAAAAAGAAATTATTGGAAAATTTCATACAAAATCTCGACAATGATACCTCTTTATCCACATTGTGGTCTGTTGCACGTAATTTAAGAAACTATAATTCTTCGTCTCAACCTATCTTGGAATATACAGAGGATTGGGTTGACCAATTTGCTTCTAAAATTTGTCCTGATTTTGTTCCTTCTTGTTTAGGCTTTAGAAATAATCAAAAATTCAATTATTTTCCAGAACTCAATGCAGAATTTTCTGTTGAAGAAATGGACTTGGCATTATCAGTCACCAAGAATACTGCTCCTGGAATAAATAATATAAAATTCATTATATTACAAAAATTACCTTTTGACGGGAAATTGCATTTACTTTCTTTATATAATTCTTTCTTATTCCAAAATATTATTCCTCTAGAATGGCGCTTCATTAAAGTAGTTAATATTCTTAAGCCTGGTAAAGATCCATCGTTAGTTGATAGTCGTAGACCTATTAGTTTGTTATCATGTATACGTAAACTTATGGAAAGAATGATTTTGAAACGTTTAGAACCGTGGGCTGAAAAAAAATCAAATTTATTCGCCTACTCAATATGGCTTCTGGAAAGGTCACGGTACTCGTGATTCTCTTCTTCATTGGCATTACATCCCCCACTGGGACATTGCCGCCTCGCAGCTTAGTGTTCAATTAGCACTTCCACAGTTATTAACTGCGAGGTTTCTAAGCCAAGTTACCATTTCTGCATTCGTATATCATGAGGCTAACACGATGATACTTTTATGCCCAAGGAAGTCGAGACAATTTCCAATCCGAAAATTGTCTAGACCGGCACCGGGAATCGAACCCAGCCACCCTCAGCATGGTCTTGCTTTGTAGCCGCGCATCTTACCGCACGGCTAAGGAGGGTACTCGTGATTGTATTGCGCTTTTATCTTCGCAAATACAATTGTCTTTTAATAAAAAACAAGATGTTGTTGCTACGTTCCTTGATGTTTCTGGTGCGTATGACTCTGTTTTAATTGATCTGCTATTTAATAAATTGAATGATCTTCATTTACCTTTCATTATTTCCAATTTTTTGTACAATTTATTTTCGTTCAAAATAATGCATTTCTATCACAATGGTTCTTCCAAATTGATTCGTTAAAGTTATTTTGGTCTTCCACAAGGATCTTGTTTAAGTCCATTTTTATATAATTTATTTACTAGTGATATTGCTTCCATTATTCCTAATGGTTGTTATTTAATTCAATTTGCTGATGATAATGCTTTATTTATAAGCGGAAGCAGTAGATAAATCATTTGTCATTTCATGCAATGTTGTTTGGATAATATTGATATTTGGGCACATAACAATGGTTTTAAATTTTCTATTGAGAAAACGAAATTCATTTTATTTTCTCGTAAACATTCTTTAATTAATATCCAACTATATTTAAATGGTCATGAAATAGAACAAGTTTTGACTTATAAATATCTTGGCATCTGGTTTGATAAAAAATTGACGTGGAATACTCATATTAAATATATTCAGACAATTTATTTGAAACGAATTAATTTCCTTCGTACAATTACTGGTACTTGGTGGGATGCTCATCCCTCTGATTTAATAACACTTTATAAAACTACTATTCGCTCAGTCATGGAATATGGTTGTTTTGCTTTTGGAAATGCTGTTCAAACATTTTTTCCAAACTTGAGAAAATACAATTCCGAGGTTTAAGAATTTGTTTAAAACTAATGAATTCCACTCATACCAAATCAATAGAGGTTTTAGCTGGTGTTATTCCTCTGAAAATTCGTTTTGATGAGTTGAATTGTAAATTTTTGCTAAATTGTATGGCCAATAATCATCCAATAATTTGTACATTGAAGTCTTTACTTGAAATAAATCCCACTAGTAGAATTCTGTGTTCATTTATTTATTGTTCCGCTGAAAACATTGTTCCAATTTCTTGTGATGATTTTTATAAATTAAGTATAAATGTTCATTCATATCGTCCATATGTAGATTTATCTTTATTTGAAGAACTGAAGTATATTCCTAATCATCTTTATTCAAAATTTGCTAATTCATTATTCGAACGGAGATTCATTGGGGTCAATTCTGACCAATTTTATTTTACAGATGGTTCTTTAATTAGAAATACTGCTGGATTTGGTGTATATAATAATCATTTAGCTCATTTTTATAAGTTAAAATCACCTTGTTCTGTGTTCATGGCTGAGTTGAATGCTTTGTATTTTGCATGTTGTTTGATTAAAAATCTCGAGCCGAACATATTTTTTATTTTTTCTGATAGCTTAAGTAGCTTACATGCTTTAGATTCAATGAATTTCAGCTTCAAAATTAATCGTACTATTTTGAAGCTCAAAGAATTACTATTCAATTTAAATTCCAAAGGTTTTGTTATTAAATTTGTGTGGATTCCTGCTCATTGCAATATTTATGGCAACGAACAAGCTGATGCGTTGGCAAATTTAGGCGTTTTTCGTGGAATTATTTTCAATCGGGATATATTTCCGGATGAATATTTTTCCAAATTAAAGAAAAAATCGATAAATAACTGGCAAATTTCATGGAATTGTAGTGAGAAAGGACGTTATTGCCATTCCATTTGTCTGAAGGTAAATCATTTTCCTTGGTTTAAAAATTTGCCTGTTGGACGAAATTTCATTTGCATATTTTCACGACTTATGTCTAACCATTATATATGCAATGTTTATTTATATCGTATCAATATGAATGACACTAATCTTTGTGATTGTGGAATAGCATATGAAGACATTAATCACATAGTTCTTGTTTGTTCCCGATATGTTTTACCTAGGAAAAAATTCATTGATAACATTACTAATATAGGCTATTCTGTTCCAACTTCTATTCGCGACGTCCTTGCTCATAGAAATATAATGATAATGAAACATATATTAGTCTTTTTCAGTGATATTTTTTATAATATTTGATACTCTTTTGTTTCCCTTGTTCATATTTTATTTCAGATTTTTGATCTAAAGGAACCCCCTTCGTATCTCGTCCTGGTATGATTTGGCTCCGATATGGATTTCTTCCGGATGAGCCGTTCATTATATATATATTTATTTATTGTAATGATTATTATAACGTTTTTTTTTTAAAAGATGAAGAGGTTTTGTGCCTTTTTGAGAAAGAATTCGAAAGGAATTCACTCAAAGGGGCTTTTCCTTCTTCCTAAATTTTTGTTAAAATAAATAATAATAATAATAAATAAATAATAATCATCATCCCTGAAAAATAAGCTCTTTTGAATCTTGCTAATTGAGGAGCTTGCATTTGCAGTTCTCAAAAAGGTGTATCTCTAAATCGGGTTGTCTCATCGGTTTGATGTCTGTGGCGATGTTCGGCAATAGAGAAAAATATGCACATCCAGTTCAAAAAATATACACATCCAGTTTAAATGGATTAAACTGTTAGGCGATATACAAGAGTTGAATGCACATTTTCAACACAATACACCAAAAATCACTGGAAGAAATCATTGTTCCTGATAGTGGGATTTTGTAACTTGTTTTTCAAAATACTTTTAAGGCAGAGAATTTCACTCAAATCTTTAAGCTGTCAGTGTCATTTTAACTCAAAATTTTCCAATCTTTCCGAAAAAAATACTTTTGAAACTGGAGAAACAAGGAGTACATCCGAAAAGGGTCAAAAATTATTAGGTTATCAAAAAAATCAATATTAAATCAGAAATATCTTCTAAACGGTGCATCTTAGAAAAATGTTACCGAAGTACTTTTTGCTTGCAAATTTGATGTACTTTCATAAAATTAGGGTGACAAACTTTTTTGACTTTTCTCAATAGCATTTTTGAAAAAAAAAAAATTCATTGAAACCTATTTTTCTCCAGAACAACCCACTGTGCACTAGACAGCATTTTCAGTCAGCTATATCATAAGGATAATTAAAAAAATATTGACATGTGACTTCTAAGGGAAAATTTATATTTTAGTTCAAAACACAAAAACCAAACATTTTTTTTACCGTGCATATTTCCTCCATATATCACCAACAATTGTCTATAGCTTCGCCGAAGACACCAAACCGATCGGACAAATCGTTTTCGAGATACAATTTTTTGAAGATATCATGTGCATTTTTCATAGGCCCTTCTCATAAGTAAGGCTAGATTCAAAATAGCGAACCAAGTATGCAAAACGGCGTTTTTCTTCCCCAAAAACTTTTATGCAAGGTTTCATGCAAATAGGGACGATCCGATACTTCCGATATATCGGAATATCGATATTTTTGTTTCGATATCCGATATTTTTGTATCGATATTTTGCTTTCAATATATCGGTCATATCGATATTTTTGCTTTCGATATCGATATATTGAATCAGAACAAAGTAACAAAAAACAAAAATAACAATTGCAATGTATTTTCTGAAAGAAAATACTTCAAAATTATGATGGCTATGACAATTTTTCACGGTAGTGTAAGGTGTGCGCACAAATAGTTTTGGCAACTTGACACTTTGCATGGACCGCCGTTGTGCAACATCTGATCCTTGAATTCTTACGTGAATTCAATTAAATTTTTGAAGTGTTCCTATGATAAATTAGATAAATTACCTTTAGAAATTAGAAACAGATATGTAAAAATGAGAGTGTCAAAGAATTTAAAAACAGGAAAAAAAAATCCGTTATTCAAAAGAATGCCCCGTAGGAATTAAAGAACGGAATTTCTGATGAAATTTTTGATTTTTTTCTGATTGAAATTTTGCGTAAATTTTGAAGAATGTCCATAAAAATCGTAGAGTAAATTGCCGAAATTCCAGAGAATTTCATGTGAAACAACGATGAAAGATTAAAAGAATTTACTTTTTTGGTTAAGAATATTCCAATAGATTTTTCCATGAATATTCTAAATTTTCTTTGAAAATAAAAATAAAAAAAAAACTTCCGTGAAAATTCTGAAGAAAGAATTTTGTTTTGTTAAGAATCAGAATAACCCGAGGAGAAATACAGAAAACTTGTCAGAGGAATTTCAGCAAATTTGTCAATACTTCAGTTGATTTTTCCGAGCGAACGGAAAATAACGAGTATCATGCCGAAAATGCTGCCGCTACCGGTTAAAACTACGACGAACGCTACCGCCGATGATTGTTAGACTGGCACACTCTAGAAGCAGATTGGATTAAGTAATAGAAGAAAAAGTAATTTCCAATCACTATTGTAAAGGGGTAATACGGTAATACGATAGTAATTGAATAACTACAAAAAATAAATTCAAAATATTCTCATTTCTGAAATATCATATGATTTTCCGATATATCGATATTTTCATTCCAATATATCGGTAATATCGATACTTTGATTCGATTATCGTATCGAATCAAATATCGATATTTTGAAGTATCGGAACGTCCCTACATGCAAATCAAAAAATACAACAAATAAAAACTGGACAAATTTTCCACTTGTTCGTGGAATTGCTCAGTAGCCGGTTTTCGATGGTGTTTTCTTTTGTTACTTATTAGTATTAGTATTAGTTATCAAGTATTAGACATTTTTTTTTCAATATTTTTTTATTCCATACAAATCATATGGAAGTTCAAACAATTACTAATTTTTAGTGAATTTTTATAATTTTTACACATAACGTACAAACTATATTAATATATTGCCGCCAAGCTCTAAACCCAAAGCATTTTTTTCTATATTCAGCTCAAAATTGACCAAAATGTCACTTACACCCCTTTGCTTCTAACCCCCTCTGTTTATTGATTTACTTATCAGTTTAAATAATCATTAGTTAGCTGATCGATCACTCGTGGCGCGCACATCGGATTTGCTCGAGTTTGACGTCAACACACTACCGCCATCTGGCTTGCGATTTGCTCAACTGTGTTAAAACAACAGATGTCGTTAGTGTTTGCACGACGATGAATTCGATAAGTGAATGTTCAATGTCTGTTTGTTCGTGATTTAGGCATAAACTTGACCATCTGTTGACATGATTTGTGTTTTACTTCTGAAATATACAAGTTATCGCAGTTTGAAAAGTTCACAACACTTACCTTTCGATATTTGTTGCATATAAAATGGAACAGAAAGGGTCATCTGGCCGTTAGGGTCATTCCCCCGAAAGGGTCATTCGGCCCAATTAGACATTTGGCCGTATAGGTCATTTGAAAAGTGAGAAATTAGGAGTGAAAATAGGGACGTCTCAATTGTCATTCCTCATTTCTCACTTCTCACTGTAAAAAGTTAGAAGCGTGAAGTGAGTAGTGAGACGTTTCACTACCCACTTCGCACTACTCACTTTTCACAGTGAGAAACAGAGCATAAAATAATCACCTTCACGAGGCAACTTCGGGCCGAATAATGACAAACGTCGCATGACTATTCAAAACATAGAATGACTTACTCAGTTTTCTTCTTCACATATTCATTCATTTGATTGGTACTGAGAATGGTCACTGCGTTTAAAGAAAACATAATTGGCCTTGATTATGTTGACTGTTGGTACTAAAATTGTCCCTCAGTTCAACGTCGGGGTCAGATCTATGTGAGTAATTGTTGAAATCATCATTTAAATGTTTAATTTTACAGTAATTTATTAGTTAACGAAATCTAAATAAATACTCACTGACTGATATTTGATCGGAAATTGTCAATGTTCAGTCGAATATGAATATGTACGAAGTGAGGGTGACAAAGAAGGCCGATGGGCTTCACCAAAAAAATTCGATTATTTCAAGCTCTGGTGAGAAATGAGGAGTTTGAAGTGAGACGTCTCACTTCGTCTCACTACTCACTTCGCGCTTCTCACTTTGCGCTGTGAAAAGTAAGAAGCGCGAAGTGAGTAGTGAGACGTCTCACTACTCATTTCGCACTTCTTACTTTTTACAGTGAGCAATGAATAATGAGACGTCTCACTTCTCTTTCTTCATTTTACTCTTCTCACTGTAGGAAAAAAAATAGGAGTGGGAAGTGAGTCGTCTCACTTCTCACTCCTCATTTCTCACTTCTCACTGTGAAAAGTGCGGCATAGCCTAATCTTGCAGGTGTCACATGACCACTGGACGGCGATCATTTCCGGAAGATGCTTCTGATCTTATTGATGAGTTGCCTCATGTATTTGGCCCTCCAATCACCTTTTTATGCAATGGAGCTTCAGGGTGTCGACTCAAATTTGAAAATAAAATTCCCTGACTTTCCCTGACTTTCCAGACCATTCCTCAAAAAAATCCAGTTAAGAAAAATGTTTTTTTTTAATTCCTAGAAACGGAATAAAATCACTGCATGTGTGAATCATTTAAGTCCATATGAGTTCCTGAGCTACTGGAAGCCTAATCACTTCTAGAAACAGAACATTAAGGATTTGTAGAATATTTGTAGAATATATATTTGTAGATTTTCATATTTCTAGACCAACATTTGAAAAAGGCGTAACAGCCCAAAATTAGATTTTACTGGTTTCTAAAATTGGCTCCAATCTAGACCTGTGCGCCGCCGCGCCACGCAGCCGCCGCCGGTGGTTTTACTCGCGCCGCCGCCGCCGACGATTTCGGGTCGGCGCGCCGCCGATCATAATTTTGCCACGCCGGTAGCTAATCGCAATAAAAAAATCAATTAACTTAAGTCTAGTCGAGCCAAGCACGAGACACTGTTTACGGTTAAATAATTGAGGTCGAAAAACGCATCTGTGAAGAAATACAGCGTGGTAGAGTTAATTGGAATAGTACTAAACTAGTCTTATGACAGTTCATAAATGTTAAGGTGGATCTCGTCAAAATTTTATTTCAAATCTACCTCAAGCGAAGGTGTCTCTAAGTCGGTGTAGTGCCATACATTGTCTTGGTTAACTAATAGGTTGGTTGAATAGTTTGAGAGTTTGAATGAGGCTTTATCTAGTATAATAATACATAAATTGTTAAACTGATCTTTGGAATGCGTTAAGCCAAGGCCTCATTTAGTCGGGCACCTATTAGTTTAAAACTTGTAAGTGACTCGCAAAATGGATTTGTTGCGGGGCCTGTATACATGCCCAAAGCGTCCCCATATTCTTAAAGGATCTGGCATTGGTGCAGGAAAATTATTGTAGTTTAGAAATTCCAAGACAAGTAGCACATTAGTTATTTTGACAATATTTATTTTTTATTTATTTGAATCAACTTTTTTTTTTTTTATTATTTATTAAAGTGTTTTTTTAATTTTAAAATTAAGTTCAACACTAATTTGAATCAACTTATTTAATCAGTTTTCTTTGTTTTAAGATTTGTGCTATTAGGACAGTTGGTTTACAAGGCAAACTGATTCAGCAAAATAATTAAATCCCAACTGTGAATGCTTTACCGTTTTTTTTTCCGACTCACGAGTAAGTAATTTATATTTTGAAATCAATTTCTGAATATCACTGACAAAACCACTTGCTGAGCATCAGCAAAGCAAATCTTCTTCTTCTTCTTCGATGGCTCTACATTCCAACTGGAACTTGGCCTGCTTTTCAACTATTATTCTATTAGCATTTCTACAGATATTAATTGAAAGCTTTTCTATGCCCGCCAGTGTTGTGCTGAATCATTATCAGACGATAATGATTGCAATATTCATGTGACAACTTTTCACGTGAACACAGTAGGCGTGTTTCGCCTGCGACAACTTCTCAAATTATGTACTCAAATGATAATAAACACAGAATTTTCATTCAAAGATTAATCTTTACTATGATCAGCTAATTGTCAACAGTTCCGTTATATCTTCTATTTGGCGTTATGGTTTCATGGTAGTTAGGAAAAAGTGTTCAAAATGTAACGGTAAGTGCTTCAAATCAAGATACGATTTTCAAACGATTTTTAATCACTGGCGAGTTTTTATCACTGGTGAGTTTGATCATCCTCAATTTTTTGAAAATTTGATTTTTCCCAACCCTGATGCCCGCCAATGCATAAGTATGTATCTTGTGTGGCAAGTACAATGGATACACTATGCCCAGGGTGTCGAAAATGTTTCCAACCCGGAAACATCCTAGACCAGACAGAGAATCGATCTCGTCATCTCTGGATTGGCAATCCTACGCCTTTGTTGCAAAGCTACTGGAGAATACTGCTCAGCAAATATTACGAGCATCAGTTAAAAACGCTTCTTATTTTCTTATTTACAGCCATTGTAACCCAGAACTGAGGCGCTGTCGCCTCGCTGCATAGTATTTAGTCAAATTATTTAGTTAAAACGTCAGGTATTTTCGAACATTACGAAAATTGTATTTAATTTTATTGTCTTGAAATTATGCAATACTGTATTGTAAAAGCCTTATTGTGAAATTCCTGGAATTTCTGAGAATATTCGAAGAAGTATCGTTTAAACATTCATTTATGAATTCCTTCGAAAAATACTCCAGAAATTAGTTCGGAAATAAATCAAGAAATTTTTTTGATAATTATTCCAGATATTCCTCCGAAAAGTTTCTTTTAAAAAACCTTAGAAGAATATTTTAGGAATTCTCCCTAATTTTTTTTTTGGGGTTTTCCTTCAGAGATTCCTTACAAAATTTCTTAATAATTTGCATTACGAATTTCTTTAGAAATTGCTTTAGGAATGCTTTCGGATTTTCTCCTCCGGAGACTCCTTGAGAAATTCCTTTGGCAGTTTCTTTAGCCATTCCTGCGAAAAGTTCTTAAGGAATTCCTTAAAAAATTCCACTCGTTCTTTTGAGAATTTCTTCGGAAATTTTCCCTTTAGAAATTGTTTCGGCATTTATTTCATGAATCGCTGGACAAAAATTCTTCAAGATATCCATAAGAAATTAATTCAAAATTTGCCTAAGGAATTGTTTCAAAACTTTTTCCTGCAATTCCTTTAAACCATTCTCCGGGAATTCTTCCGTAACTTCCTGCAGGAATTTCTTCGAAAATGGCTTCATGTTTCCGAAAGTCTTTGTTTGTTTGTTGTTTATCTTGTTTTTTTTTTTCGAAAATTCAATAAGTAATTACATCGCAAACAACTTCATTTTCAATAAATTTCAAAGGATTTCCTGGAAGATCTCCCGAAAAAAAAAATCTGGGGAAATTTCCGAAGGAAATCTCGGAGGATTTTCGAATAATCTTTTAAAGAAGTCCCTGGAGGAATATCCAAAGGAATTTCAGGCGGTATTTTTTTATTATTAAAAAAATCAAATTCAGGAATTTCCAAATAAACTTTTGAAGGCATTCCCAAAAGAGAACCTGAATGGATGTTCGAAAATAATTCCTAAAGGAACTTCTAAAAGAATGAAATTTCCAGAGGCATCGAAAAAGGTATTTTTGAAGGATTTTATGATGGAATTTTCGAAGGAATTCTCAAAGGAAATTACGGAGAAATGCCTTAAGAATTTCAGAGAAAATGCCTACTGTTTTTTTTTTCTAATGTAATTCCTAGGTTTCTTTGAATATTCGTCCAGGAATTCCCTAGGAAATTGCCTCAAAAAGTTCTACTAAAACTCCTCCGTAAACGAATTCCAGAAAGTTCTTCGGATATTCCTTAAAATTTACCTCAGGATTAACGTCAGAATTTCCTCCACGTATTCCTTTTTTTTTAAGAAAACCATAGGAAATTTTGGAAATAAATTTGAAAATTTCTTAGGTAATTGCTTTAGGAATTGCTTCATAAAATCCTTTGGGAATTCTTTCGTAATTCCCTTAGAAATTCTTTCGGATATATCTTCCACAAATCATACGCAAATTCCTTTTGAAATATCGACGAACTCCTCTAAAAATTCCTTCAGAAATTCATTTACAGATTGCTTCGCAAATATGTTTAGTCTTTGAAAGTTTCTTTAGGAATTTCTTCGGAAATTAATACGGAGGATTATTTTAGGAATTCTTTCGGATTTTTTTTAGAAAAAAAAAACGTTGAAAATTTTACAGAAACTCCTCTAGGGGTTCCTTAACAAGTTCTTTGACATCTTTTTCTGAAATTCCCATAGAAATTCTATCAGAACTACCTTAAACAATTCCTTGTGAATTTCTACGGGAAATCTTTTGAAAATTCTTTGGTAACTTTTGGAAGAAGTTCTTGGACATTTCCCTCAATAATTCCGTCACAACATTCTCCAATTTTTATGATTTTTTCGGGAATCTCTTCAGAAATTTCAAAAAAAATTCAAAAAAATTTCTTCGGAAATTGCTGTTGGGAACCATTCCGAATTCCCTTGAACATTTTTTCGAAATTTACTGGAAAGATTCTTTCGGATTTTTCTGCGGGAATTCTTTCGGTTCCCTAATGTAAACTATTTTTGAAATCGGTGCTACCGGGCAAAATTATAAAATACCTATACATATAATAAGCAAGGCCTGCGTTTCCAAACCTTCGTTCCTTATGACGAATAAACGAGTCTACATTTAGCAAGCAAACATGCTAGTTCGGTTTTGTATTTCCTTGACATGATTTGTGGGAAGTCAGTCGTGGCCAAGTTCGGACGAAGTATTTTTATACTAAGTTCTTTCGAAAATTATTTCAAAAATTTTGCCAGAAATGTCTTTATAAACTCTTTCCGCTATTCCCTTCCCACATTCGAAGATTTTTTCCGCAATTTCTACGGAAATTGTTTAAGGAATTCTTTCGGAAACTATTTCATTCCATAATGAATTTCCGAATGAAATCCTGAAAGAATATTCTATGTTTTTGCCTGTGGTTATACTAAAGGAATTTCCCAACGAGAACCTTAATGGTTTTTGAAAAAATGCCTATATGAGTTTCCGCAGAATTTCTTATAGGGTTTTACAAAGGAATTTCTAATGAAACTTAGAAAAAAATCGTAGTTTCTTCCAGAAATCCCTTCAGGAACTCCACCAAGAACTTTTTTGGCATATTTTACCAACTTTTGAGGAAAATATTCAATTTGGTTGGTCATCGTGCCCCAGTGTTACTCAGCCAGAGCTCACTTTAGTTATGTTGATCATCTATTGTGATTTGTGCATACAAGAACGCGAGTCGGGGAGTAAACTGTCCATTGTGGTTGTCATTAGTGGATTCCATCGTAAATGTCCTTCCAGGATTCAAGGGTCACAGCAGGTGAACGAAGTAGCACTGCAAATTCTCTAAATATACTAGATATGCAGCCGCTCAAACGTTGCCCAATTGTATATGTAACTCAAAGAGTTTTTTTTTCTGAAATTTAGATATATTGAGAAGTAAATCGACTGGAGTTCATCAAATCCAGAATTGGGAAAACTATTTGAAAAAAAAAAACAAAATTAACAAATTAGTCCTATGACACCGAAGTCTAATTCTCAATACTGCTCAAGGGTTACGAAAAGTGAAGAAGGATTCGTTATTGAATTTTGATTCATCAAAATCAGAGAATAATAAAATAGTTTTAATTTAAATAACATGAGATCAGGTACTTATTAGTGTCGCTGGTAATTTACTATGGAATGTGCTGTTTGATGATCGACAAACATAGAATATTACAATTTTATTCGATTTTTATACGGGCGATTCGTACGGTGTGAATCAAAACCGCGTGAATTAAAAAATCCGCGTTTAAATAGATTTTTTCATCCACGCCGGTTCACGCCGCCGCCGCCGCCGCCGCCGATAAAAGCCAACGGCGCGCCGCCGTGACGCCGCCGCCGCCGCCGGGGAAAAGTGACCACTACGCCGCCGCCGCCGATGATATGACCGGCGCACAGGTCTACTCCAATCAATGTTATAAGTTTTCCTTCATCCACCATTAGGAATTCTCACGGACTCCGTGGAGTCGCAATATAGACATCCAAGACAACTGATGGATTTCTTCAAATCGTTGAAGTTTTCATTATCTTTCTGGAAATTTGTGTGAACTCTTGTATCTTTTGACACGACTTTTGAACTTTCAAACAGTCGGAGAAGCTTCTAGAAATCTTTCTAATGCCGTAAAAATTTCGTACGTATTAGGTATTTTCGAGAACATCGAGAAACCTCCATTGGCTCTCAAGTATGATTACGGAGTAAGCATTCTTATTTTTTTAAATTAGAGTTGGTTACTAGTCAGCAATTTAAATTCATCAGGATAGATCGCATTATATTAAATTTTTCTATATCATAAGTACATCAACATAATTTTATAAGGAATGACTCTCCCGATTGATGATTAAGTATTTGAACAAATTTTCAGAAATTATTTTGCTTGATGATTTCGCTACTAATAAGGAAACTGCAAACAATTCAAAACGACTCCGTCACAAAACCACTCAAACTAAATAATCTAAAATATTGAAAGGGACTTTAAAAAAATTGGATCAGGTCTCAACATTGACCATTTGGGCAACGTGGCTTTGAACCTCTGTTATTGCTTAGAGATTAATAGAAACAAACTCGATTACCATGGGGAACACGAAAAGGCCTCGTAGTAGACTTTTAGTCTACAGACTGCCAACAACCACAAAAAAAGCATTATTGCTTAATAGTGGAGGTGGTTGTCGAATATAACTGCCTCGGAGTATTGTTTATCGGCTATGCAGTCTGATGATCAGCTAAAGCGCAATATTAATTCTGATCCGACGTTTCAGTACTTTTATCGGTCCCTTTTCAAAAGATTAAAATTGATTCAGAGTTTCATTGTCATAAGTGTCCTTATTTTAGTATACATTGCTAGAAATAAAAAAAATTACTATAAATTTTCAATATTGGGTTTGTGATTTTTTTCCCTGACCTCAATCAAAATTCCCTGACTTTCCCTGACATTCCAGATCCAAAATGAAATTCCCTGACTTTCCCTGACTTTCCAGGTTTTTCCAGGTAGTCGACACCTTGTCAGTAGACCAAAAACGCTTCTACAGTTATCGAAACATTTTCACGTTTCAAATTGTCCACTGTGTACTTTTCCCACGATCTTTGTTCGCTTGAAAGAATTGTACAATGCGCGCCGCAGTAGTTCCTGCTTCGAAGGCATGTTGTAAACAACATATTGGAGTAAAAGTGTGTGGCGACAATTTTCTGGATATTCTAAGGATTCATTCACATAAGGAAACATTTCTCTGAAAGCATTATTGTTCTTCTAGAAAACTATTGAAGTATTGAAATTTAAGTTTTTTAGTAGCCACCCGTTATTCGGCCAAATGACCCTTTCGACCAAACGACCCTTTCGGCCAAATGACCCGTTCGGCCAGATGGGTTTCGGCCTAATGGTTTGTTCGACCTAGTGGTATTCGGCCAAATGGCTTTCGGCCGAATTGGTTTCGGCTGAACGACCCTTCCCCTACGATAATAAATATAATGATAAAGAGTAACTTGATGCATATTTCCATACATTCAATTTTCTTTCTCATATTTGACACGATAATTATAATAATAAATGGCGTAATCTGCATAGTCTGCATAACTTATAAGTTAGCCATAATATTATACTATCTATTCGCTGGCTAATTATCAGTCTTCAAGTATCTTCAAATATGTTCATTAGTCTTCAAATATCTTGAAAAGTCTCCAAAATGTCTCTACAAAATAAATGTCTTCACGGAGATTCAAATGTCTTCAAACCGAAGATATGTCTTCAAATTTGTCATCGCTGTTGCGAATATTGCTTCTGTCAACTAAAAACACACTGCGGGTAAACTACCTATTTTACAACATATATCTTACACGTCACGATATTTATTACGTTATCACATCGCTCATTAAAAATATAGAACGTCACTGATCACGTAAGTATTCTTCAAGCGATAGTTTCCGACATCCTGCAAGGAAGTTATAGTTGATTTGTTGAATTCGGAATGAAGCCTGTCCACTGATTTAATTTCCCTTTCAATTGTTCTTTCTTTCTATGAAGTTCCACTGGAAATCCTTTCAAATTTCTTCTGAAGGTTCTCCTAAATATGCACGAGAAGTTTATCTTAATATGCACAGGAAGTTCTGAAACGATGGTTCATCTCGTTCATCTCTCGAAACGAAATTAAAATCTCGGTAATAATGATTGAAAAAAAAAGTTTTTCTGAACTCGCAAGAAAAATTGATTTGAAGTCTTTCGGAATTCTTCTTTGAATACTCGCTGGAAGTTCCTGGAAGTTGACATTTTCAGGAAAACAAAGTCAAAACTTTAAGCCTAATGAGATTTGACATCTTGACTCACCGACTTTCGCCTTCTTAATCAGTTGACTTCCGGTCAGCTGTTCGCCCATGTTTTTTTAAATTAAATTATTTTAATGATTTTCCATCTTAAAAATAAGTTCATGACTAGACATTTCTCGGCTACATCACATGGACTAATTCCTTTCTTGTCATCCGCAGCAAAATTGGTTCAAATATTCCGATTGATAAGTATCTTTGTCTAAAAATCTCAACAACTTTTTCTTTAAGCTATTGTCGTTTTAAAAGCTGTTGTCGCTTAGCTCGGAAGACTCGACATGCATAACCGTAAAGTCAGAAGTGTGCTTCTTAAAACAGAATACTTCTCAACACCACATCAACAGTAGTCGCTAGTCAGTGACTTGGTAGACGAACTAAACAAAAAGCCCAACTCAAGAAAACCGCAAAAAGCGCTCCAATGCCAGATATCATAAATCGTGTCAAACTTGAAATGATAAATAATTTATCAATAATAATGAATTTGTTGCCACGGCTCGGGGCCAGACGAAGCTACAAGCCAGACTGACGAATGGATCTTACCGCCACCACATACTCCATCATCTCTTCCTTATCCATGACCTCCCGGTCGATCTACCCACCCATTGAATGCTGCCTCCGTTGCTATGGGTTATACGGCGCAGTAAGGATGGGATCAAGATCGAATGGATCCACTTAAGCCACGTAAACTAAACTACGCTCAGTTCAGAATTAGGTGGGAAGAGCTAGACGAAGTTTTGTGTTTCAATGTCGATAAACGACACTACATCAATGAGTAGGTTTTAAAAGATCCTATCTTACAAAACAAAAAAAAAACCGAAAGCAGTTCAAATAAATTGGGCGTTTCGTCAAACCGCTGCAACATCGAAACCGAAATTGGATCGCCTTTACCAAGAAGCTCAAGAACCACTCGCTCGCTGTCTATGATCGTCTTTCACGTTCTGATTCCTCCGAGCGAATCGAAACCTCAAATTTTAGTTCCACTTTTCTATCCTCTCCCAGACAAACAGATCGACAGCGACCGACGACGATCCGGTGAGCAATTCGATGGGCCTATTTGACGCACGACTAAGCTTGCGGCTGTTCGATGGAGCGGTATTACGCAACTTTCACTGCGCTCCAGTTTCAACGCCCGATTCGCTCGGCTGCGGACCCACAAATCGCTTCCAACCATCAATAAAGTTCCAATTGCAAAGCTCGTGCTGGAAGAGATCACGTCGTCATAGTTGTCGGCGTTTTCGTCGCCCGCGCCGCTGCCCCCGTTTCGAGACGACAACGATGATGGCGAGTTGGTTCTTTGAATAGGCCATATTTTTCTAACGCGCAAGCTCACGTGCTCCACCCGCAATCCCACAGAGGGCAGGGAACCCTCACGGACCTCACGAACCTCCCGAGTATGATCTTTTGCATCCCGAAGATCAATCATTCCCGCTTGCCGCACCACCTCGTTGCGGCGCCATTATTGTCCACGGTCGCGGGTGCCTGAGCTTGGGCACACGTTCGTTGGCTGGCACTCAAGGCGTCATCCGAGCTACGGATTTTTTGATTGACTTTAATTGACTTTCAAGAGTAATATAATTACCACTCTATTTATTTTGATGCCTTTATTTGTGATTACAATAATATTAATTTCCTCATGATCTGCTTTGCGCGCACTCTCGGCCCCATTCATTCATTCATTCAATCGTCAGTTGGGCAGTTGGTACGTACTGAAAGCAACTCCCTGATGATCATCGGATCATACAATTTGGGACTGGCGCTCCGCTGCGCTGCGTGTACTTCTTGTTACCCAAATGGGCACTCCGGCATAAGTGGATGGTAAAATCCAATTGTAAATACCTGCGACGGGGAAAAATAACTGAACGGTCGCTGAATGTGGCAGCGCGGTCCGGCCGCGGTCGGGTGGCTTTCGAGGGTAGGCGGACGCTTGGACGGGTCGAAAATCTCGCCCGGTCCAAAGAAAACAAAAGTGAGCATTAACACGTCTGCGAGCCGCCGACGCAGCAAAACAACGCACGGGATGCCACCACCGGTCAGAGACGGATTTCCCAAAGCCGATTCCAGTCATGGTTCGATTGTTCGGGCGGATTAGGTTGGTCACAGAGATTCGGGCAACCATTACCTACCGAAAGTTTAGAGTAGGTTAGGCGGTTTAGCGAACCGTTCGTTGTTGATGGCGCATTGGATTGGATGACTTGATATATTACAGTTGAAGTTGTTCATGTTTAACTGCAGTATTTGATTTGAATTGGGAACTATGATGTCGTCAAAGTATGACTCAAACATTGTTCAAATATTTCTAATGGCAAAGGCTTTCATAAGTATCATAATATCCGTCTTCTGTTAGCAGCTATGGGACAATTTATTTAAACTATATCACACCAGTTGTGAAATTATTCCTTGGAAATCCCATCACTAATGTAAAGCTGAGAAAATTATTTCTAAGTGATCATTAATATGCGTGAAAAGAATTTGATGAAAATATTATGATGAGAATCGATAAATGGTTGATGTGGCTCAATTTCAAAGGGGATAAAGAGAAAGGATAATTAGTCAGACACCAACTTAAGAAGGATGAAGGAAATCATAAAACATCTCATGTATTACGGCCGTTTTGTTAGTTTGAATGGTACATATGAGAGTAAACATTTGACAGAACGAAAAATCAAATTGCTTTCCCTCAAATAGTAAATCAAAACTACGAATAGTTATTGAAACATCAAATATTCTTGACGTTCATGCTAAATCATGGCACACAACGATCTATGCAATGGATGAATAAATAGAGTGTTTGCTGAACCAAATGAGTCATTGCCTTTGGATTACACTTTTTTTTTGCCAACGTAATCATGATTTTCAAGTTTATAGATTAATCAGATTTAACGTGAATGATTAAAAATCCCTTACAGGTACCTACCTATCAATAAAATGGAAATTTAAATTACCATGGGGTTGAAACTGGATACCCCCAACTCCAATCACCCACAAACCCGCACAAGAGGCTACCGACTCCACATTTCCAATGCCGGGGCACACCTCCAAATACCTTTTCAGTGGGCTGTCGAAAAAGTGGTTCACAGCGTTTCAAGGTTCCCCAGCTGGGGATCGGATGCCTCTGGGCCTCCGCTGCTACTACCGCTGTTGTTGCCCGGTTAAAGAGGCAGCAGCAACCGCACTTAAGCATGTCAAGGTGTTGTTAATGTAGCTGGCTGCTACTGGGCTCTTCGCTAATAGGCATGTGTTGCTCTTAACATAAATAGCCCAAGCCGAGTCCAACCAGCATCATCAGCGCGTTGATAACATCTTCCATCGTATTATTTTTGCGATCCTTGCCAACAACCGCGCTCTTGAAAGCGAAACTCTAACTTCATCCACTACTGACAGGGCCTCGCTTTTTTTTTTCAACGCTCCAAACATCACGCATCATTCCGTGCGCTGATGTTGCGATGTAATCGCAACCTCGGGATCGCAAAGATGTGGTCATTATGATTAGGTTCCAGCCCGGCCAGCATCCTTACAAGATCTTCAACCAGCGCGCATTCGTGTCCGTCCGTGGGTTTCTGTATGGTAATTAGCCGAGGGCGAGAGCGACCGATGACGAAAGGCTCGTTTCGTCTATTATGTTCGACCTGTGGAATCGGCGTAGTCGAATATTAGTTCCCGTCTGACGCGCAGTTGCTGATCCACAAATAAAAGATGGAAAATAGGATCACTTTATCATTTTGCATCTAACTGTTACAAATTCGGCACAAACATTTCAAAAGGACGTAACTGCTTTTGTAAACAAAGTCTCCTGGGCTAATTTCAATCTACTCGCGTAATCCAACCCTACTGATGGAAACAGCGACTATTCTGCTTTCAATCAATGGTGCTGGAATGGGTTGCTGAGCACACACTAATCCACCAGCAAATGGAACAAGCTTTTGTTTACAAAAGCATTTTCGCCCTTTTGAAATATTGGTGTCTCTCATTTCGATTCGAATGAATAAAGCATTACTCGTTGGTTTTATCTAACATTAGTGCTGAATTTTAAAAACTGAACAAAACTAAGTCATAATATAAAATGCTTTCCTTTTATTGGCAATGAGTTGAAAATTCTACATTTTTATCACAAAACAGGCATCATAGAACAAACTGTTGGTTTCAAAGTAGGCTCTTTGTGTATCAACAATCGACGAACTGCACACCCGTATCTCCAAGGCGAAAAAAAGAGTCAGCAAAGCATGCGATGCTGCTCTGTCTTATGCGCGTTGTTTAATAATAGCTTGACCAAGATTTTTTTATGTATAGGAGGTTATACGACTTGTCAATATCCCCAACTCAGCCATCTTGGATTTTTGTATGAAATTTATGCTCGTTTGATTACGTTTTGCACTGAAAATGTATGTTTCCCCCCCGCGCTGGTTATTCCCATCTACTGACGAAGTCAGATAACCTGTACATAAAAAAAATCTTGAGCTTGGCTTCCACCGCTAGGTTCGCTAGCGTTTCAAAATTATGGAAGGACCATATTGCCTATATGTTATGTGTTTTTATTGTACCTCACAATATTTTTTTTTAAATAACCCATAGCCAACCTTTTATCAAATAGAAAAACAGGAGCCAGTGCATAAAGATGTTTCAGCAATCAAATGTGAAGTAATAACGATATCGATTAGGGCCCTCCTTAGCCGTGCGGTAAGATGCGCAGCTACAAAGCTAGACCATGCTCTGGATTCTATACCAGGTGCCGGTCTAGGCAATTTTCGGTTTGGATATTGTCTCGACTTCCCTGGACAGAATAGTATCATCGTGTTAGTCTCATGGCATACGAATGAAGAAATGGTAACTTGGCTTAGAAACCTCGCAGTTAATAACTGTGGAAGTCACGGGGATGACAAGCTACGCCATCTTTGTCACATCTTTTCTAAGTCACCAATACGAGTGCACTGCGAATGCAACATAAACAATTACGAGGGTGAACATGATATAAAACGAACAAAGGCATAGGCAGTACCTTGTGAAAGTAGCATTCTGAAGAAATGAGCAAATAAGTTGAACATTCTTAAGTTTAAAGCAAGGAATCGAGTGTAAAATAGTTTTAATTTATAGTTTGTTCCTTTTTTTCTCTAATAAATCATGATTGTATCATGTTGCATTATTAAGTGGCATGGGCGTTTTGCATCATATGCTCCTGTAAAAACGAAAACATTCAAAATTCGCGCACATACTATTGCAAAATAAATCAGTATTGGGGTAATTTGACACTGGGGGATAAATTTATCACCCAAAAAAGAACGAACAGGCAAACCTGTCAAAATCCATAGTAAAAAAATTGGATGTCGTTCCTCTGGTGGAAGTGCTTAACACTGCGAGGCGGCAATGTCCCAGTGGGGGATGTAATGCCAATGAAAAAGAACAAGAAGTAGAGGTAGAAGAAGAACGATATCGATGGGATTCAAACCATGCAAACATTGCATACGCTTATATGCAGACAAGCAAATCGCACAGCGTCCTCCAATCTTCCGAAACGCAAGCCAGCACTTTTAGCGGGGAAGGGGCGTTTGGTCGAAAACCATTCGGCCGAATGCCATTTGGCCGAAGGCCACTAGGCCGAGAGTTCTTCTTCTTCTCTTTTTAGCATTACATTCCCACACTGGGACAGAGCCGCCTCGCAGCTTAGTGTTCATTAGGCACTTCCACAGTTATTAACTGCGAGGTTTCTAAGAGAAGTTACCATTTTTGTATTCGTGTATCATGATGCTAACAAGATGATACTTTTATGCCCATGATAGTCGTGACAATTTCCAATCCGAAAATTGCCTAGACCGGCACCGGGAATCGAACCCAGCAACCCTCAGCATGGTTTTGCTTTATAGCCGCGCGTCTTTTTGCACGGCCAAGGAGGGCCCATAAGGGCCGAGAGTTGTTTGGCTGAATATATCATTCGGACCGAAAGGCCGAACAAGTCATTTGGCCAAACAAGTCATTTGGACGAACAAGTCCCGGACAAGTCCGAATAGGTCATCTGGTCGAACAGGTCATTTGGGTCGTATAGGTCGGTAGGCCGAATATGTCATTTGGCCAAATAGCTTATTTGACGTCTGTGAAAAGTGAGAAATGAGAAATTAGAAATGAGAAGTGCTCTTCCCACTTTTTAAAGTGAGAAGTGATAGCTGAGAAGTGGGGAGCAAGAAGTGAGAAGTGAGACGTTTCACTTCTCACTCCCACGCCTCACTTCTCGTTTCACATTCTTCATTTCTCACTTCTCATTTCTAACTGACGTCGCATTATTCACTTTTCACAGTGAGAATTGGGAGCCTACTCACTTCACACTGCTCACTTTCACAGTGAGAAGTGATAATTGATGAGTGAGAAGTGAGACGTCCCTTTTCTCCCTTCGCAGTACTCATTTGTCACTTTTCATTGTCAAAAGTGAGAAGGTGCGAAGTGAGTAGTAAGACATCTCACTTCTCACTTCGCACTACTTATTTTTTCACTTCTCACTCATCTTCACTCACTTTGTACTTCCCACTGTGAAAGTGAGACGTATGACTTCTCACTGACCATTTCTCACTTTTCATTTCACACTGTGAAACGTGAGAAGTTTTAAGTGAGCAGTGAGACGTCTCACTTCTCACTGTGAAAAGTGAGAAGAGCGAAATAAGAAGGGAGACGTCTCTTTTCTCACTCATCATTTCTAACTTCTTATTTCTCGCTTTTCGCAGACTCATTTAGCGATACGACATATTCAGCCAAATGACTTGTTGGCCAAATGATCTGTGTATCCAAAAGATCTGTTCGGCCAAATGACTTATTCGGCTGCATGACCTTTTAGGCCGTATGACCCGTTCGGTCAAATGACTTTCGGCTGGTTCGGTTTCGCCCTAATGGGTGGTTCGGCCTAGTGACATTCAGTCAAATGGCTTTCAGCCGAATAAATCTCGGTCAAACTACCCTTCCGCATTTTTAGCACCATCTATCTAAATTGTTTCTCCATAAGCTCATAATGTTGAAGTTTTGTTTTATTTGATCTGGAGTGATTATAAAAAATGGACTGATCAGCAGATGAATTTTACTGTTGTTGTACTCACTTCATCCTACAATCTGTCATATTTTCGTTTGCTGATCAGTCGCTGAATAACAATCTTTCAATTGATCATTGAGAATTTTCGCTATCAAAACCCAAAGCGCTAGGTGAAATCCGATTCCCTTCTTTTTGGTTCATTCGAAAGACCAAAAACAATCCAACCTCCCATACTATTACCATCCAATATTTAAATGAACGCATCACTAGTGTCATTACGAAGATTAATGATCAACAATACTAACTCTGACCAGGCTTTGGAACTTGGATTCTATTCGATAATCTTCAGATGATGAAGCGGATTCGACCTAGAGGACCCAGAGCCTAGATGTGTTTCAAAAATTTGCTTCTTGAGATATCTCCATCTCTTGACAAAGTTCCGCACCACCAGGGTTAAATTTTGTTCAGATAGTAATCAGCGGGTAATTCAAAATTCTCTTATTTGGCTGCGGTTACGAATGTGGGTGGATGTAGCGAGAGTGAGTACCGAGTGGGGGATGGGAGATTTTGCTCTGTGGAAAAGATAGAAGCGACAAAAGAGATGAGGGATTGATTAGTCGTGTGCCCGAACGATGGTACGGTCGTGATTCGTGGAAGAGGAACGTCGACAGATCCCTCGTGGGGATTTCTGCGAAATTGGCTGAAAGTGTTTTTTGATAGTTCGTTCGAGTGGACTGCCACCGGGACCGCGAAGTGGAAATTGTTGCCAAAGCGACAGTGAGAACGCAATTGATGCCGTCCAAGTCTTGGTACGTCTTTAAACAGCGCCACCAATCAAACCACTCGATGCCGTCCCTGGATAGACCACCAGCCAGCCGTCGTTAGGCATCAATCCAGTTCCGGATAACTCACTGCTTGCTTCCCTGAAGCCATTTCACGCCGCCAACTCTACACCATTGCCAAGCTCGCTTCTATTGAAGCCATCCAAAAGCCAATGCCATCATCGATTAAAGCCATTCGCCGCCAGTGCTGCCCTCGACAGGCCATCAGACGACCGTCATCAACCCTTGCAAAGCCCACTTCACTGCGCAACACCGTCACCGCTTCTACCCCTACGGTATCTCGTCGGAAACTCTCCCATCTAAACAACACCCTGGGACCCGGGAGAAAACAGGTCTTGTGCGCCCACCCCGTAAGCTGCCAGTGACTGTAGACCAACAGCTTGCCATAGTAACATTTGTATTTAATGATGGTTCCATGAAACAGTTTGTTACTTTGTTTAAAATATCCAAGTTCCATTTCTTGAACCGGTACATACCATTGCTGCTGTGGTAGATAGCTCTTTGGCTCATCTTGTCCATAGGATTAAGGGCCATCGGCTCCTTGGAAAATTTAAGGCGATTTGATCCGTCAACGTGGTGACCGGTATAAAGCGGATGGACGTAATCAGTATGATGAAAATTTTAATTTCCCCTACTATCTTCCATGCATATTTGAAACGACTTGTGCTAAATCAGTTTTAATCCAAATCACCTCAAATTTATGGAGGACACATGAGACAGAATCTGACGAGCGTTGTTGAGCAAAATCGACTTTTTGAGCTACCCTACTCCTCCATACTCCGAAGCAGATAGATCAGATTCATCCGGGTCGACGACTGCTTTCAAAATATTTTCAAAAAGGATATTCGTTCGTATACGACGAATCTGGAAATACCTTGGAAACATTCTAACAAACCTTGGCCAAAGCTTTGTAGTTTCTATACATTTTTTCCAATATTTACATCAAGCATGTATCACAAGCCGACAGTGTACAGGATCATGTGTCCATCATATTCGCTGAAACGGCGACGACGTTTCAAACTTATTATCAAAGAATTATCAGCACTACTTAATCCTTACAATGAACATTGAACAACCAAGAAACTTGTTGCACCTTTACATGGGTCTCGGGCCACTCTCCACAGTGGTTTGCTCCAGAACAAAACCTCAAAATGGTCCTAAAAATATTATGGCATTTCGGTGCTTTTTGTCATATATAGACTTGAACGTGGGTGTTGGAAGTACTACTACAGCCATTTTTCGGCATCTATGTGCAACAAAAACGATAGCTCTACGAACTGTTGACTGTTTCGTTGCTCTGATGTTTTCCTCGCTGTGCTTACATTGAATATAAACGTTAAATAAGTTGCAAGAAATATAAAAAAAAAGTTCCAGATTCAACTTTAGTCCGTGATAAATACATTAGTGTACAAATGTGTTTGCATTGAGTGTTTCAACGTACATTAAGCAGTATACTGCGGATATATCCAATTGTGCGCAATAATCTAATCACCATGGAGAAGAATTGCGAAAAATGCTTACGGTCTATAGATATGTACATAGAATTGATTACTGTATGCGAAGGAGACTGTGGTCAAACATTCCACGCTGAATATGTTGGTTTAACCGAAAATGAATTGTGTGCATTGGAAAATAGAAACATCATCTGGATCTGCGCTGGCTGTATGGAACATTTCTGCAAGAGAAGAGAAAGCACGACTATCGATGTTGCTACGATCACTTTGCCCTTCCGTTCGTTAGAAGATGAAACTATCGAACTAAAATGCGCCGTGAAGGAAATTGCTAACGCACTTGCTAATGTCGCCCTGAAATCAGAAACTGCAATCCCGTGCCCGCACTCAACACCGATTTCTAAATCCGTACTGCTTGATGCAATAAATAAGGAGACCTAGGCTTCTGAAACAACAGGACCAAAACACGACCAGTTTTCATTGCAAGTGTCACATCATGAAACGTTCTCGCTTTATTCATTCAATACCGCGTAAAATGCTAGAGAGGATGACATTAGTAAAATGATATCAGATTCGCTAAACGTTCCGTTATCATGTTGTACCGATGTGGTGAAGCTAATACCGAAAAATCGAACAACTAATACATTGGATTACGTTTCTTTCAAAGTTGAGCTGCAAACGAATTTGAAAAAAGGACAGCAGGCAGTTCTTCAACTTCCCATATTTTCTGGATAATGTGGTGAATTTATTGATGCAGCTGCTTACTTACATGTTCAGGAAGGCTCCTTAATATTTACACCTTCATTTTCACCGTTCAACAAATCTTCAAAGTGCTCCTTCCACCTGGCTGCCACCATAGTCTTGTCTGTCAGAAAATTCCCCTCTCGGTCATCGCACAAGGTGGGCACTGGCACAGTCTTATGCCGTGCGTCATTGACAGTTGCGTAAAACCTCCGCATATAGTTTCTATCTATGTTCTCCTGCACTTCAGCTATCACAATCTCTTCGTGTTGCCTTTTTTTCTGCGGTGGATTCGTTTCTCTTCTGCCCTTGCTACACTGTACCGCTCTCTGTTGGAACGGATAGGAGCCACTAGCATTCGACTCCTAGCAACATTTTCCTCGTTCGCCACTCGCTGGCACTCCTAACCAACTGGCACAACCAACCAACCAAAGACGATCTTCCTTGTCATAAAACCAGTTAATACCGAATAGTACTATTCCATTTAACCCCAGCACTTGATTGTAACTTCACAGATACGTGTTTCACCCTCAATAGTAGGTAAGGCCGTATTCAGTGTCTCGTACTTGACTCAAGTGGTGGAATTAAATGGGATATTACCAACTCGTCTTATGAAAAGTGAAGATATTCCACAAAAAAGCTGCACATAATTTTATTATCAAAAGTTTCAATTTCAATTTAAATTTCAAAAGATTTATTTCTTTTGCTGACGACGTAATAATATATTTTAAAAGGTCAATGGACAGTTCTTGCGAAACGTTTTTTTCTTGACTAAAAATACTGTTGACGTAGTAAATGCCATGAAAACTTCAAATGGCTGGTGCTCTGTCAAACTACAAGCAAATTAGCTCAGAAATTTGAATGACTTTTGACATAACAAATGTCATCGTTCAAGCGAAGGGGGGCAAGAAAGTTAAAGATGTTTATTTATCCTTCCTAGTGCATTAAACAAAAGTGATACATTGTGCATTAGCGGGACAAAATGACCCCAATTTGATTTTTGAACCAATTTTTAATCTTTTGGAACTAAATTCAGGATATGGATTCCGCGGATGTCGTTACAGACATTTTTTTTCAATTTGGCCATTCTAGTTCTTAAAATCGGTTTTGAAAGAACATAGGTTCTTAGGCCAATTTTCGGCGTGATTTTCGGCCTTTCGAAGTATAATTTTAGAAATTCTCTCCCATTTGCGTAGCAGCAAGCCTAATAGAATGTAGCAGGAGCAGAGGATAAACAACGAAAGCAGTTCATCCTGGGCTTAATGAAATTCGACCTAGAAGAGCGTGGTTTCACAAAACAAAAGTTATGCACTTTGAGTAAGACATTATTGTCATGACCCTTACTTATGGACTTGAATGGCCAGTGAAGGCCTCCTCGTGATCAATGCACATAGACTTAAGTGACCACTGTACGTTATCCTAAAATTCCTCCGAAATGATCAATACATGACACTCATCCTACTAGAGCATGATATTTTGTAATCTGTTTGTTATTCTACGCATTGACCATATCAAGAAGGTTGTTTTTTAATACTTGTGATGCTTAAGCATTAATTGGGTACAAAGAACCTTTAATTTTCTGTCTAGACACTGACGAAGACCATACCAAAGTAAAACAAGTAGACAACATCATTGAAGCCACTCATTATAGAAGACATCGGTTCATAATAGCCATATAAATATCGATGAAAATTTGTAGCGAGCATCCGTTGATGGCTTCTATTGACACGTTCCCTCCATGGAAGCATTTCGTATAAATCCAGTTCCAGCCTGCCAATCCAGTTCGCTTGCTATGGACACCATACAACAGATGAGGATTCTAAAATCGAACGAACTACCGAGTTGTAGAGTGTTTTTTTGACACCGAATGTCGGTGAAATCTTGTGTTGTCCTTGTGATGAACTTCAGCTGACGATTTGCATGATCGAAGATTGCTGAACGATGATCGTTGAAGGTTAGTCTCGAATCAAGCAAGACACCCAAATCTCATATTTGACTGACCCTCTGAATTTATGTTTCGCCAATTTTGTAATCCATTTGAACAACGGCTGCAGAGCGATGGAGGTTTATCCAAAGCGTCATGCGATTAGCTTCGCACCAACGGACGAAAGCATTCAACAAGAATTGCAGTAGGTCATAGTTGGCAAGACTTTCAACGACAACATAGATCTTGAGATCATCAGCTTATAAAATTTTGCTTCCAACGCCTAGCACAGCTGCGACATCGTTGAAATAGATTTCGAAAAAAGTGGCCCAAGATTACTCCATTGAGGTACACCCGAGACATTTGAGAATCAAGTGGATGAATGCAATCCTTTCTTGACTCAAAGTCTTCTGCTGCAAAGGTATGACTCCAACTACTCCACGTTTGACGCTTAGCCAACTTGCATTATAAGATCCGATGGTCGATTTTGGCGACGGAAGCGTAAATGGAACATTGCCTGCAGCGATCCAATAGCGATAGAATCGCGGCGACTAGATGTCGCCGTCGTGACGATGGATTCGCTTAGGTCAGGGCCCAGGGGAAGCCATAAAAGTCAGCTGCAAAATCAGGGCTACAACCATGACCCGAGCCAAATCCAAGCCGTACAGGACAAATAGGACCTTTCGCCTAAAGATAGGTTAGGCTATTTTTGACAGTCACCTCCTATTGGCTTGGAACTCACCTGCCTTAACTTGCTTACTTCACCAAAACTCTTTCGGCGGCCTTCAAACCCGAGTAGCCCACCACTTGAAGATCAATTTCTGTTACTCGTATACAACCAAATTAGGTCACGTATGAGTTGTTGCTCGGGTCTCCAGTAGCCTTGCGAGGATTGCCAATCCAGAGATGGCGAGTTCGATTCTCGGTCCGGTCTAGGCTGTTTTCGGGTTGGAAACATTCTGGATACTGAGCATAAGTGTATCCCTTGTTCTTGCCACACAAGATACATACTCATGCAATGGCGAGCATAGAAAATCTTTCAATTGATAACTGAGAAATGCTAATAGAATATTAAGTTGAAAAGTAGCACTTGCCATAAGACGAGTTTGTACAATCCCATTTAATTCCACCACTTAATTGTACCTTGACAGATACGTATTTCGACCTCAACAGTAAGGCCGTCTTCAGTGTCTCGTACTTGACTCGACTTAAATGGGATTGTACAAACTCGTCTTATGACAAGTGAAGACATTCCACTAAAAAGCTCAAAATAATTTTCTTGAAAAATAGGTCAAGTTCCAGTTAGAATGTAGAGGCATTGACGAAGAAGAAGAAGAATGAGTTGCTGCAACCAAATCAACTTGAATTAGGCTGCTAGGGAACGTTATGTTAGAGCTGCTTATTCCGCCGATACTGGTTGCATCGATATTTACTGCAAATCTGTCTCATCCGCTGCATCCATTTAACAGGTCCCAGGATCCTCCTACAAGGGGACCGGAATCTGTGCACGATGGCCGGTGTCGATCTTCCCTAGTTCAATTTTCTCGGGTTGGAGTAATAAGTAGGAAGTTCTTTTCAGGTACCATAAACAGATCCATAGTGCAACGCTTCCGACAATTTAGAGCCATTGCGGAGCTCTTGGTCACCCCACTGCTTATCGCTTTGCTAATGCTGGTCATCAAGGACAGCACTCCGTAACGACTGTTCCCCCCGACGGACCTGGGTCAGAAGGACCACGTAGTAAGATTGGGACTGCAGTTGGAGGGCCTCTACTACCCCACAACTACGGAAAATGACATCTGCGGTTGATGCTTCGATATATGATTGTGTTACGAGAGTTGATCGGCACGTATTGACTCTTAGAAGTTATTGTACAAATTAGCAATCAATAATGCAGATGGTGGGTCAGAACATTCGAAATACTAAATTTATATGTGATCGGAAAACATCTCTGGAATATACACAAGGCATATGAATAACAGGTATTTTTTTGCATTTTTAACGTTCAGAGTATGCACAGTGACAAGTTCTGCATCTCCCTTGCATGTTTGTATAATGTTTGATCACACTAACAATATTTGTTTCCTACATGCATCTACATCCACGTTGATTCTAAAATGGGAGTTTTTAATCTGCCACTATACATTAACCAGGCGCTGGTTTCGATTTCGAACAAACATTGTGCTCCACATTGATACACATAAATTGCCCTACCCTCGTTCCCCAGTCCACACTCGGCACCCAACAACGCAGGGAGTTCATCTCCGCCCCGGTTTTGGTGTGGCTATATGCACCATACTGAAGCTTTAAACCCGGACGCGATCGACCGAAGCGACATCTCGAGACGAGTGCGCGTGGCACATTACATTATGGATGCTAAGCTCTACAAAACAGAGATGAGAAATCCATATGCAAAACAGATGTTGTTACCGATTAGAGCGCGCGCGAAGGCGAACTGCAGTGCACTCGATTCGGTGTTTACTTGCGAGCGAATTCATGAAACTGCGAATACATGTGCAATGTTCGTGGGCCGGTCGTCATCTGGAATGCGATACTCATCTTGTAGTTGATTTTGTTTTGCAAGCAGTTTGGTGGCACGAAGGAAAATAACAACTGATTTGAGTTGGGTTCATTGCGCAGGAAAAGTTTTTGTAGGATTTTAGTGCCTTTACTGAATTACGCAACATTCGCGATTAAATTAGTTTTAAATCATTCGCGATTTTTTTTTCAATAAACAAACGGAAAAATCAAGGCTGCTTTCCAGTTTTTTATATTTTAGAAGTAAAACCAATATACATCTTCAAAATAAGTAAACAAAACAAACCATGATGATGATGTAAGTCATCATACGTCATCGTCTTCCAAATTTAGAAGACCTTCACGAGATGAATGGTCAGAACGACCGATTGAAGTCGGATCGAAGAACAACAAACATCACAACGCAACGGGCGGACAGGATAGGTGGCGCCCAAATGCCGAAAAAGAACGGTGATGATAGGATGAATATCTAAAAGACAAAACTGAGGATAGACAGAGCCAGTTCGAGTATTCAAGGCGAGATTAATGGCAGTGGATGCACTTCACGGTACTGTGTGTCTTTGAAGACAGCTGTGCAATGATCAAGATAATTTTCTAAGCACAAATACACAAACATTATTTCTGTTCAACTTCCTGAATGCAAAATGATGGATGCTTTTAGCTAGTTTTACCATTTTGGATTTCACGATGATTTTCAGATGATTGCTCGAGATAGACTCACGATTATCGTCTATGGTTTCGGCATTGGCAGTGATATTTTCTACATGAAGAACTAGAAGGTTTTAACGACGCGATAATCATCGAACCCAGTGTCGATTTTTCCATCCCATATCGCACCCCACACACCGTTTGACATTTTGTCTACTTCGAGGGACGACTAAGCGCGCGACCAGCCAAACAACAGCGATACGAACCACACCCATTTCCTGCTGGAGGGTGCTCTAAATCGCGTACCGACCGAAGGCCTCCATGGCATTAGCGCATTTGCCACATTAGACTGAAACGTTGGTCGGTGGTGCATGCCAGATAGGCACCAGAACGGTAGTGGCTGAAGATGCAACTGAAAGCGCATGTAATTCCCTATATTTCATCATTTGTGTCATAATCTGCTAGCCGCACGTTGCATATTTTATGACGAGCGCGTGTTTCTGCATTAGCATAGTGAGTCGAACCGGTAATGGTTAGTGCATAAATGTTGTTCGGAAGGCTGTGGACTATCAGACGATTGTGCAGAAATTAGACAAGATAGAAAAACACATGCAGCTTTGAAATAATTGGAAAAAGAGAATACTACAAATAAGACAACAAAACTAGAAAACAAGAATACAAGAGAACAAGAATACAGGAATACGAGAAGACATGAAGAAAGGAACACAAGAATAAAAGAAGACAAGAAGACAAAGGCGAGAACAAAACTTACCAGAATTCACCGAAGTATTAATAAATTACCAGGTTTCAGGATTTCTGACATATTGTAATTGAAATTATAATCAGATTCATCACAATTTCGAACAGTTCCTAATTTGTATCATTCTTCAAATATTTTTCGAAGTTGGAGCTGGCATCGCAAGGTTGTTAGCACACGTAACTGAACGAAGCATACCGT